>NC_088398.1:25237351-25337351 GCF_034236695.1 Oncorhynchus nerka | reverse complement strand
GAGAGGGGAGTGAGCTTTTGATAGACAATGAGTGAGACAAAAGAACAGGGGGTAGAGGAGAAAGAAGAGGGGTAGAGACAGAGAGGAAGAGACGAGAGAGAGGACGAAAGACAGGGGAGGTGGAGAGGAGGCAGAGAAGGAGAGGGAGGATAAGAGGGAGAGGGTTACGCTTTCAGCAGAGTCGCCTTAATCTATTTTCAAGCATCACAGGTGTTCCTGTGGAGTTTTCAGAATGCATTTTCTCTCAAAACGCTGACTCATCCTTTAGTTGCCGACTTTAAAAAATTCTAAACACTAAAGTTCCTATGTGTTCACACCGGCACACTGCAACCTACTTAGACCTGTACTTATGAAAGAACTCTGTACCTGCAGTGGTGTTCTAGGTGCACTGAAACACCTCTGACTTGTGTGAGTAACTCCGAATATGAGTTACTAGATTCCGCATAGGACGGTGTATTTACTTCGGGTTAGCATAGGCCTGAAAACCCATTCATCCTCATCATCATCACCATCACCATTCAAGACATTGACCAAGACTTTCCAGTGAGTGAAAAAACATCTGCTGACACACAAACCAAAGAGCACGAAATGACCATCACCAGCAAATGAATAACCCAATAACACCCCCAAAAAATGTGGGACATAAAATATGAAGACAGCGTAAATGAACCCATATATTCACACCAAAGTATGAAGTATATAAATGCAGGGGCTGAATGCAGAGGGAGGGAGAAAAACCATAACCCATGAACCACAGAAGAAGAAAAAAACTAGGGTGGATTTGAATTTGGAAGGTGAAAATGATTCGGTAGGCAACCATCGAACAGAGACAGGCGATTGGATAGGAGACAGTGGGGAGGGGGAAAAAACGCTGGAGAAAAAAAACGTGAGGGAACGGATATGACAAGTGGGCGTTCCCGGAAAAGGGGGCCTGACGTGTCTTACTTCTGTTGGGGGAGGTCCAGAGGGTGGCGGAGGACTTGGAGAGTCTCTTGTTTATAACCGAGTCCACGTGTTTGGGCAGGTTGACCGCCGACACCGAGCATCTACCTGCGAAGCCAAGAGAGTAGTCCACAGAGATGGTGGGTCACACTGTTTCAAACACGGGGGAGGGAGACCTCCAGGACGTGTCACGGTGAAATCAATCCCCCACACACTCGTACATACATACAGCAAACATCCAAATACCAAAACGGTGTATTTCCAGAGGGCAACTATTTCTGATTCAATAAAGAAACAAAAGAATAAAATCTCTGTGTTGAACGTTTCCCATCTGACAGTGTTAGTTTACATTCCTTTCCACATGGAGATGACGGGAAACAGAATAGAAATTCTAACTGTCAAAGTGTCATGTCAAAGTATACTTCGAGGAGCCTCCCCCCAAAAAATGTAATACAATCTGAAAACAGACAATTGATGGTAGAGGGAAATAGCGCAGCTTTTTCTGCCCACTAAAATAAATATATATATTTAAAGAAATATTGTGTTGAGTCTACTGGGTCATGCGTCATTCAGTTCGGTGTTCATATTCAAAATGGATACACTTGGACTGTTTGTGAAACAGTGACACCAAAAACACTGAAAACGACTGACTATCAATGGCCTGTGAACACATATGTCGAACCGGCAATGACATGGTTAGAATGTACACAAAGTAGTAACAGTGTTTTTGTTACCACAACATGATGTACTACACAAACGAATACCAACGTCAGTCAACACAACTGACACACATGTAACACAACTGACACCTAGTGGAGGGAAGTACTAAGACAACCCCCACTGATTAAACACCATTCCCCCCCCAGACCCTCTAACAGAGACTAATCGAGTGAACATTGTGCCCTTCATTAAATACCACTAGACATACGACAGTACAGTCTAATGTTAATGGGGGAATTGGTTGTCTCTGTCTCTGACCTAAATGTCCCTCGTCAGATATGGGTTGTAGTTAGAGATGGGCAGGGAGAGGTCTTTTTTCTGCAGGCCAATATAGCATTCTGCTGCCTCTTCCTAAATAACTCTATTGGATCCTCAGTAGTCCACTGTATCCTGTTTGTTAACGCTTGTTACGGTTCAGTCTTTTCCTCTTTTCTTCTACCTTTCGGTCTTTGACAGCACTGGGTCTGAAAGAGGAGGCTGGGGGGTCCCAGATTTGCCAACGTCTATGTTCATTGTGACCATAAGAGTTGGCATGGGGTGGAGAACAGCAGGAAGAGAGAGAGCGAAAGAGAGAGACATCCCTGCTTCATACACCTCTTACCAAGCACATTGCTGTTACCGACTCCATTTGACTTGAAGGGGGATTTGGCGACGTGAATCAATGCTAGCGAAACATGAATTCCCACTATTCTGAGGTGTGTTGATGGTTGATAACGCCCCGCTTACTGCAGGCTCTAAAGTACCAGCAAACGGAATCACGTTGACCAATACTTTATCTGTATCTAGGGGTTAACGACCCTGAATGAAACATCCAGTCATGCAGTAGCCTGTATGTGCCTGAGGTTGGTCGTGCACATACAGTCTGTAACCCTGCTTGCGGGGGTTCGAATCCCAGGTCGAACCCTTCACGCTACTTATATTCATTCTAGCTGTCTCCCCTTCATTCCTTTCAATAAAATATGAATAATATAAAATCCTTGAAATAAAAAATGGTACACCGTAGAATCACCAGAGACCCTACAGAAACATGACCTTTGAGTATGTCGCATAAACACAGATCGGGAACCCCCCCCACACACACACATATACACCTCAACCATGCCTGGATATCTCATTTTCACCTCAGCCATGTCATTACCCAGCTATTTCCTTGCGGAATGAAGCCAATGTTCCCTCAGTCTACAGGGAAATTAGACTGCTGTAGTGTAGCACATCCCAGCAAGAGCTGATAGGGACATCAACCCACCTGTCGTGTGTGTGTGTGTGTGTGTGTGTGTGTGTATGTGGACCATGTGAAAAGAAATGATCCGAGCCCAAAAACAGTCGTTTGGCTCGGCAAGATAGTGCCCAGTGTGTGTAGGCGAGGCAGTTGTATTTTGAAGGAAGGAGAGGCTTCGGGCAGTGTCTGGGTCGGTGGGCTCTGGTTCTGGGTTCCTGTTTCAGCGGTAGGTACTCACTTTCTCTTTGGCTGGAGTTCTGGCCGAGGCCTCCGGCCCAGGACAGTCTCTGCTGGCGGATCTCAGCCCAGGTCTTCTTCGTGGACCGCTGGAGGGCAGCCTTATACCGCTCCTTCATACCAAACATGGAGAAATACTAGGTTAGCACTAGTTAATAATTATCTGACTCATTCTCTTCTTGTTACCCACCTTATTCTCTTGTTTTGTTAAGGCGGGTGGAATTCCACCACTCCTTTAGTATTTTTCCGACCTTCATTGAGACAGTGTGGAAATAGATGGGGGAGATGGGGATCGTAGAAGGGAAAGCAGGAAACGCGGACGTGGGGATTGAGCCCACGATCATCGGGGCTCTAATATTGGCTTGCTGTGAGGAGTGTTACCACCCGTTCTGGGCTGAAGTTTCCCCTAGGTAACAGATCTAGGATCAGCTGCCCCTCCCCCAATACTAACCTTTGCCGTTAGTGAGGAAAATGCTAAACTGACTTAAGATTAGCGTCTAAAGGTACTTCTCCCTCAAAACCGACCTTGTTCTTCTCTAGTTTCTGTTTCTGCCTCTCCTCCAGGGCGGCGCGACGTTTCTCTGTCTTGATCCGCTGCTCCTCCAGCTTCCTGCGCCGCTCGTCCAGCTGGCTCTCCCTCAGCTGCCGGGCCTTTTCCTCTTTCTCCAGCCATTGGGACTTCTTCGCCGCTACGGGAGAACCAAATCAGGAGGGTTAGAGAGGCAAGATAACAAAATTGGGACAAAATCTCTCTCTTTGAGGCCCTGTTCAAATATTTCAAAAGTGCATCCTTCATTTCTCCCTTCCTTGAGGCAATCACTGATTGGAAATGACTGGACAAGTGAAAGCCACGTGGGGGAGCATTCTCTCTCTTCCTGTCCCACTTATTTGAGAATCTTATATCCTCTCTTTGAATAAAATACCCTTGCAGCTGATAGGCAGAGCCCTGTTGCACTGTTAGATGTTGACCAACATTTTAATGTTGTTTTCCTATGGACAGAAAAAAAAATGGAGTCCCTTGTGTTTTAATCTGTTTCAATAAAAAACAGTACTTCTTCCAAAACCAGATCTATGATAAATAGCATTGGAAGTACTTTCAAATAAAACACAAATGTCTCTTCACTCTGATGTTGACGGTGCTTTAAAATCTCAAATCCCTCTAAAGTGCGGGTGTGTGAACCAGTGTTTCTTTCAACAGGGAAATTCCACTTTCCCTCAGATATAAATTGAATTACTTCACTTTGCACAGAGCGACACAGAGGCAGTGTTATGCAAGGTTCGGCTGATACCCTTGGACTGACACTTTACCACGTTAATCGCATCAAGCGCCGGTTTCAATAAACTGCACAATAAACTTTGATATGGTAAGCGTCCCCACCCCCTGAGCCATTCAAAGAGGGCTTATAAGGTGGTATTATGCCACCATCTCTATGACTGCCTCTGCGTCTCAAATAGCATCTTATTCCTTGCATAGTGCACTACTTTATGACCAGAGCCCTATAGGGAAATAGGGCACTAAATAGGCCATAGAGTGCCATTTGGGACACACGGTGCTTCTCTCTCTTTGCACATAAGCGACTATATCTTTTTGCTTTATTGAATAAACCCCAATGAAGGATCAGCTTCTTTTGGGGGGGGGGGGGTACTTGATGCAACAAAAACGAGTAGTTATCCGATTACATTAGGGGAATACTGGGGCAACATTGAAGGCAAACGCTTAGATTTATCGCAAAGCGCACAGCTGTGCTTTTATTTGAGAGGAGTAGGCTCAAAAAGCACCATCACACCATGCCACAGCAGGCCAGAGGGCCCCAGCGCTAACAAAATGAGTTCCCACGTCTTATCTGCTACAGTGAGTGTGCATTTCGGTTCAACGTAATTCAAATGTAATAAAAGTAGTTTAACTCCAGTAAGGCAAGGGCATATTATTAACTTCTGGGGCTAGCAGCAGAGGGCTAGCAGCAGAGGTAATTGCGTGTAGACTGTCTCGGTGTTTCAGCCTTGTGGAAATCTGAAGTATGGGGAGTGAGAAGGAGGGAGTGTGGGAGAAGGGAAGAGGAAGGAGAAGCGAGGCTTCCAGTGTCCACAGAGGCTACATGTCAGGGCTGGCTATGGATGGAGATTTACACAGCTCTCGCCTCCACTGACTCAAAAGGCACAGCGACTTGTCACAGTGAGAGCATGACAGACTGCACACCGCCCTCACACGTCAAATATGTGACAGTGTGAGTGTGACACTGACAAGGCCCACGTGAGACCTCGGCACATTGCCAGGGAGCAGCACAGTGGCCGGGCTAGCCTAGAACACGCATAGCATCGAGGAGTAGGAGAAAGATAACGCCATAGGGATTTTTGTTTTGAATGCTGATGTCAAATAGACAATTATTTTGTACGCTAAATGGATACGTTCAGTTAATAACTGATCTTAGGTCATTTATTAACATCCCCATGTGATCTGATATCAGTTTTGACGTGGTTCGAATAGGATGGCGTAGTGGCAGTTGAGACAATTAAAAAGTGTGTGTGTGTGTGTATATATTGAAGAGATCAACAGCACTGCATTCCCCCTGTGGATGTGACTTAAATACGATCTTCCCTTCATCTCCCCTAATGTTTCCCTACATTGACACTCAACATCTATGTCTGCTAGGCAGCGGCTAGAACCGGGAAATAATCCGTTATTGAGTTCTGTTCCCTCCCTGTCCACATGAAGTATGAATTACACTCTACAGAGAGCCAAGAACGGACAACTCATATGGTCACAGGGCCAAACACGTCTTCTTGCGGCTTCGTGAACATTTAATGCACTACTCAGCAGAGGCCTATCAAAACACTAAAACATACAGGGAGAAAATCCGATCTCGTTTGAGGGGGGGGGGGAAACACACACAAAAAAAAATTGCACTTTATAGCCTACATTTGAAGAAGACACAATACACTCCAGATGTTGATACTTTAAAAGACTGGCCTTGTTAGCCCGGGATTGCCTCCTAGCTGGGATTGCAAACACAAGTTTATAGATTGAATCTCGGTGAATGAAGGAATTAGATCAGGGAGAAACCCTCTGTCTGGCCTCCTGCCCCAGTGGACTGACAATTAGACTGATCCATAATGGTATAACCCATTTTAGCCCAGATCTACTACACTTTACTACGATGATGAAGGCTGGATTTACCAGAAGGCATATAGGTTACTTCTATGAGGTTCTTTACTTAAGCAGCTCCCAGCTTTGTACTCCCAATTGTGACAACGGGACAACGGACATGACCTTTATAGTAAAAACGTGTCTGTCATGACAGACTGTTGACATAAATGTTTACTCATGAAGTAGCTGGCCAGGAAATGTGCGATTTGGATCTGGGTTCCCGAGATTAAGTATAAACACATTTGCCGTTTAGCAAGGGTGATGTGACTTTTGATTCCTATCCTCTCTTTATAATTCCTGTATAAAATGGCAAAATAACTGCATATAGTGGTCATAAATTATATGATTATACAGGTAACTGACAAAATATAGGAAACACCGACATAAAGTGTCTTAATACGAGACGCCAGAACAGCATCAATGCACCTTGGCATAGATTCTACTAGTGTCTGCAACTATTTTGGAGGGATGCGACACCATTCTTCCACAATAAATTCCATAATTTGTTGTTTTGTTGATGGTGGTGGAAAACGCTGTCTCAGGCGCCGTTACAGAACCTCCCATAAGTGTCCAAGTGGGTTGAGATGTGATGACTGAGACGGCCATGGCAAATGTTTTACATCGTTTTCATGCTCATCAAACCATTCAGTGACCACTCATGCCTGTGGAGGGGGACCTAATGGAGGGGGACCTAAAATAATGCCCCAAAAAACGGCCTGCCCAATAAGTTTGTACATGATGGGATGATAAAATGCTTAATTAACTCAGGGACAACACCTGTGTGGAAACACCTAGTTTGTATCATTTACTCAACATGGAAGGAAAACACGTGATGGAAGTAGACACTAGGCTAACGTCCTACGAACATAAATGTGCACCAACACAATGTGGGGCTGGTACAATTACCATATAACCGTGTAACCGACGGTTACGGATGAAGACCGTCATGAAAATAAAATAACCCCCATAACTATCTAATATATATATATACAAATTTGTGGAACGAACAGCTGACTGAAGACCGGACGGCCGAGCATTCATGAGGTTGAGTCTGTTTATGCGGTAACATGGACAATTTACAGCGTTGCGCTTTGTTGAAACAAGCAAGGTGTTGTAGCAAACGAGTCTTCGGTTGCCTAGGCAACGCCCCCTCCCTGCAGCAGCAGCTCACAAAGAAATAGAATGAATAGAATGGGCATGGATCCTCTAACCTTGGCAACTTGACTGATAAACTCATTGGTACACTCACAATGGCTGCCTGGTACCGTGAAGAAATCATTTCCATGGTAATGTAGAAAGTAAAATTATTTTTTTTTTTTTAAATGTAGAGAGGGTGATTGAACAACAAACATACACAATTGTTCAAATCAATCAAGGTAACAGGTCAAAACTGCAGGTCACGACAACGAGAATCACCACCACCACCACCACCACCACCACCACGGACACACAGGGTGTGGTTTACCTTGTATCTGGCCGAGCTTGTCTGGAGGGGAGATGGGCGAAAGAGAAGACAAGAGCAACTGTCAATCATGCAAAGCAGTGCACATCACCAGGGTGTCACTAGAGCCAAGGACAGTGTGGCTTGTGAAACAAACCAACAACAACACTCAAGCGGGTGACAGGCAGCCATCTTGACTGACAAAAGAAACAGAGCCAGAGAATTGTTAAGGCAACTTGAAGCAGGGCATTGACTTATGCTACTATCAATTGAAAATAAGTCTGTATCAATTGACGTTAGGTTAAACATATATGTTCAGAGCTGGGGATCGTTAAAGCGTTTGTGAGTTCAAACAAAAAGGGGTTAGCTAGGCTATTGTTTTAATAAAATGCAGATGAACATGTATTTGGTGCTCGCACATTGAAAACTGTAATGTTTCTTGAAAGCCAAATACTAAATCATTGGCTTGGTTTTCGTTCTCACTGAAGTGCTCAGCTTGAGCTTGAGCCACAGCCTAGGTTGGTTTGACGTTCCTTCAACGTTTCCCCAAATGTTTATGCGATACATGTGCACACCATGTGTTGGCCTGAAAACAAAGCCAACGCAGACACAACCTACAACTAAATCTGCCACCACCCCTTACCCCCCAACACTAGGGGGCATCCTCTCCCTGTGTACAGAGTTTCCTCCTCTCAACCTCCATCTCAGCTTACCCAGATATTTGGCCTTCTCCTCTCTCCGCTCCTTGGCCAGCTTCTGTCTGTCCTCTGACTTCACTGCATCTAGGGTGAGAATGAGACAACGAGAGAAAGAGTGAGGAAGTGAATGTGAGAGGTCATTGTACACAGAGAAAAGAGCCCCAATCCAGCCCCACATCTGCAGAGCGATAAAACACTGGACGCTGGCAGTCAAATCTGGCAACTTTCCCAGAGCCAGAGCCAGATAGACTCCACCCTAGTGTCTAATAGAAGTGAATGAGCAATGTGGGAAAACACTCTGATTAGGACTGGTGGTTAGTCACACCATGGCACACCTTGTCTACAGTGTCCTGGTGAGGATTCATGATCGAACATGTAATTGCATTCAGTTAAGTAACACACCTAAACCTAGACAGGATATGGCTATAAACAGGGTTTATTTTTCACTTGTGCCAAGTCAACCATGTTCTTTCAGCATTCAATGTAGACGTTAGTGGCTTATAGGAAATGTGAACCACATAAACAACCACGTTGGAGAAGGGAGAGATGTTCTTTGTCCAACTTCCAGACAAAAAAAAACATTGTACATCAGAACAATCCATTTCTATAGAGGTCCTCTTTGATCTTCAAGCAGAGCTGTCTTGCAAGTCACTGTGTATGTTCAAAAGTCTCTGATTGGTTGCTGACTGGAAAAAGTGTCGATTCATCTTTTCCCACTGTAGCATCTCTGGTGTCTGCATTCCTCTGAGCACCTTAACTCATGCCTGGAGAGCATAGTCCTACTGTTACAGGAATTCTACTGCACCCTTCTGGGTTGTCTGCTATGGATTCCATGTGGAACACTGCCACCGAGCCATAACCAATTACCAATTTCACCCCAATTGCTTTTGAATGATAATCAAAAAAACAATTCATATAATTAGACGATCATGCCGCATATGATTCATTGCATAATTACGACCTAAGCAACAACTCCCTGGATGAAAACACCATACCGTAATTACTATGATGTCATTCTCAAATGCCAAGCACCAATTACTAACGTTTCGCGACAATTGATCGGCATTTAACTGGCCAAGTTGAATTCTACTGTGTGTGTGAAGGCTTCCAGCGTCATCTTCCATCCATTCCTTCCATACACAGACCATATGTTGTACATCCATGTCACGATTCATACTTCAGTGGATTCTAACACATTCAAACACAATCCTCACAGTGCTGAAACAATCCGCCAGACAGGACAGAACAGCAGCGGCCTCCCTATAATATCCTCTGACCCACTTTGAAACTACGTCTGATTATGTATAGTGCTGTAAGAAGCGCTAGTGTGTGTGTGTGTGTGTGTGTGTGTGTGTGTGTGTGTGTGTAGGCCCTGACCATCACGATGAGTCACCTACAGGAGCCTCCGAGACAGAAACAGAATCAAGCTGACCCAGAAACACTGCAGCGTGTTTGGGTTCCAGACTGTTAGCAGCGTACTCCTCAAATCTCAACAATATGGTTCTCTGTCATCTGTTTTACTTGCCTTTTTGAAAGGAATAGAGGAGCAGTTTGATCCATAGATGTCATGGCAGACTGTAAAGACAAAGGATTTGGTTCTGGGTTCCGAGTTGAATGTATAGGGAACTTTTGTCCGGGCATATCCAATGGGTATCCTTTAAAATTGACCACTTCTCTCATTGGACAAAGATGGGCATAGTTTTCTGGCTATACAGTGCCTTCAGTAAGCATTCATATTATTTCATATTTTGTTGTGTTACCGCCTGAATTTACCAATCTACACACAATAGCCCATAATGATAATGGTGAAAACATGTTTTTAGAAATTTGTGCACATTTTTTGAACATGAAATACAGAAATATCTCATTTATGTAAGCATTCACACGCCTGAGTCAATACAGGTTAGAATCACCTTTGGCGGCGATGACATCTGTGATTATTTCTTTGTAAGTCTCTAAGAGCTTTCTTTGCACACCTGGATTGTGCAATATTTGAATTATTACAAAAATCTTCAAGCTCTATCAAATTGGCTGTTGATCATTGCTAGAAAACCATTTAAGTCTCACCATAGATTTTCAAGCAGATTAAAGTCAAAACTGTAACTTGGTCTCTTAGGAACATTCATTGTCTTCTTGGTACGCAAATCCAGTGTAGATTTGGCCTTGTGTTTTAGGCTATTGTTTTGTGTACAGGCTTCCTTCTTTTCACTCTGTCAATTAGGTTAGTTAGTATTGTGGAGAAACGACGGTGTTTTTGATCCATCCTCAGTTTGCTCCTATCACAGCTATTAAACTCTGAAACTTTCACCCTTTGCCTCATGGTGAAATCCCTGAGAGGTTTCCTTCCTCTCCGGCAACTGAGTTAGGAAGGACGCCTTTATCTTTGTAGTGACTGGGTGTATTGATGCACCATCCAAATTGTAATGAATAAATATGAATATTCAAAATGAATATTCAATGTCTGCTTTTTTTAGGTGCCCTTCTTTGCGGAGCATTGGAAAACATCCCTGGTCTTTGTGACTGAATCTGTGTTTGAAATTCCCTGCTTGAATGAGGGACCTTGCAGATAATTGTATGTGTGGGGTTCAGAGATGATGTTGTCACGCCCTGACCTGAGATATCTCTGTTTTCTTTATATTTTGGTTAGGTCAGGGTGTGACTAGGGTGGATACGCTAGTTTTGTATTGTCTAGGGGTTTTGTATTGTCTAAGGGTTTTTGTATGTCTAGGGTTTGGTAGGTCTAGGTATTTGTATGTTTATGGTGGCCTGATATGGTTCCCAATCAGAGGCAGCTGTTTATTGTTGTCTCTGATTGAGGATCATATTTAGGTAGCCATTTCCCGTTGGTGTTTGTGGGATCTTGTTCTATGTTTAGTTGCCTGTCTGCACTATTCATATCGCTTCACGGTTTGTTTTGTTAGTTTGTTCAGTGTTTCATTCTTTAGATAAAGTAGAATGTACGCATACCACGCTGCGCCTTGGTCTCATTCGTATGACTAACATTTACTCCTGAACTTATTTAGGCTTGCCATAACAAAGGGGTTGAATACTTATTGACTCAAACATTTGTTAAAATTTCCAAAAACATGATTCTACTTTGACATTATGCGGTATTGTGTGGAGGCCTGTGACAAAACATCTAATCCATTTTAAATTGAAAGCTGTAACACAACAAAATGTGGAAAAAGACAAGGGGTGTGAATACTTTCTGAAGGCACTGTATTTATGTCCATGGGAAATCCACAAGAAAGTGTTACAGTAAAAAACAATTCTCCATAGCAACAATTAACAAGTGCCATGGAGAGGGGTTTGGGGGAGGTGTGTGTGTGTGTTTGTGTTTGTGTGTGTGTGTGTGTGTGTGTGTGTGTGCGTGTGCGTGTGTGTCTGCATGTGCGTGTGTGTGTGGTTGGCTGAACTGAAGCAGCAGGGCCCCCTGACAGTGAAGAGTAAAATCCCTGGCCCTTTAATGATCTCTTGAAAACCTCCCGGGAGGCAACGGACCGCTGGTGGCCAAGTGCCATGAGCTGTCAGACCCAAGGCTGAGATGTGCCAAAGTATAATTAAAGCGGACATTATGGCGGTAGTGCTCCCAAATGCATGCCTTGCCATTTAATTGAGCTAATTAAGAGCTGCAGACTGTTTCTCGTCCTTTTCCTCCTACCCTCAGGGTAAGATATAACACAGAAGTTAGCTTGCATGACTGAGCAGAAAGGCAACCTGATGGAGAGGAAGTGACAAAAGCCCTTTTAGAATGTGCTGTCTCAGAAGTGTGTTGACTTATTGGTGCTCAAATGCTTCCAACAGACCTCCCAGAGACATAACATTATAACCCTTGTCATAAGACACTACAAAGGCTTATGATAGGTTATAAAGCATTATACCTGTCGGCTTTAAGTAAATTGCTACCAATATATTTTACTTTACAAAAGCTGATCTGAGATCTGTTATCTACTGAGGGATCCTGCAGTTCAATTAGAATGTCGCTAAAATGAGCTCCTTGATCTGACTGTATCGGATCTGGCACACCAAAACCAGTATTCTAATTTGGTGTTACTGTGATCATCTGGGGAAGTTAGTCAGTAGAACTCATTTGGATTAGCTCTGCCACCTCACGCTACAGTTAAATAGACCATGACCACAATCAATAGATGAATGGGCAAATAATAAAATGGGCAGAAAGGAAGTAAGACTATGTTCACAAATCCCCCCAAACATATTTCTTAGTGTTTGCATGTGCTACAGTGCTGGGGCCAGGACAAGTAGTGGCATTGTGGAAACAAATGTGGTGGTGGTGCAACAGAGGGTCAAGCTAGGCTAAATGCCCCCCCTGGCATCACTCAGTGAAATGTGATGCCCAGTCAGATTAATTCCTCCAACTTTTATTAGAGACCGGAGGTGATTAGCAAGCAGGCTAGCTATAGCCTGTTAGCGATTAGCCTGTTAGCAAATACATTCTTGTCCAGAGCGATTTACATTAGTGAGTGCATACATTTTCATACTGTTCCCCCGTGGGAATAGAACTCACAACCCTGGCGTGCCATGCTCTACCAACTGAGCTACACACAAATAGCATTAGTCATCCACTCAACATTGCATCAGAAATTACAACAACAACAAACAAAAATCATTTTGGCCAAATTCTATAAACCTACTGCAAAACAATTCTAGCTTAATGGATTTTGTCATGTGAGCTGTAAGCGCTGTAACTAGCAACCGGTCTATTGGGTTTATCCCCAGCACTGAAAGCCTGTGGTCAGGATCATTCTGGACTGAACCATTTTTTCCCCCCGAGGGGTCGGATGACATCACTTGAGTGCTGAGGTAATTGCTCAATAATCACAGGAAGATAGCCTTTATTACACAATCATGGACATCTAATGCTGTGTTTGTGTTCATACCCCTGAAAATGGTCATAAACTACTTCAAATGCTCTATGGTAGATAGAAACACATACTAATGGGCATAGGTGGAAAAAGTACCCAATTGTCATACTTGCATAAATGTAAAGAAACTTAATAGAAAATGACTCAAGTAAAAGTGAAAGTCACCCAGTAAAATACTACTTAGGTAAAAGTCTAAAAGTATTTGGTTTTAAATATACTAAGGTATCGAAAGTAAATGTAACTGCAAAATATACTTAAGTAGTAAAAGTAAAAGTATAAATCATTTCAAATTGCTTATATTCAGCAAACCAGACGGCACTGTTTTCTTGTTTTGTTTTATTGACGGATAGCCAGGGGCACGGTTCCACACTCAGGCATCTTTGCAAATGAAGTATTCGTGTTTAGTGAGTCCGCCAGATCAGAGTCAGTAGGGATGACCAGGGATGTTCACTTGATAAGTGCTTGAATTTGACAATTGTCCTGTCCTGCTAAGCATTCCAAATGTAACAATTACTTTAAGGTGTCAGGGAAAATGTATGGAGTAAAAAGCACATTATTTTCTTTAGGAATGTAGTGAAGTAAAAAATTAACGTTTTCAAAAATATAAATTTTAAAGTAAAGTACAGATACCCCCAAAAACTTATTTGGTAGTACTTTCAATTATTTTTACTTAAGTACTTTACACCAATGCTGATGGGCAGCCATTTTCACACCATTTCCTTTGTTACTGGTAACACCACATTATAGGGCGACTTACCTTTATTAGGTTTGGGGCTAGGACTTGAGCCAGGCATGGGCAACGTCGGTGTAGCAGGTGACTTCGGGATGACGTCCAGTTTTGTGTGGGTCCCCACTTTCTTTTCTTTGTCCTTCTTCGTGTAGGTTTCCATTATCTGGGCTGGGCCTGTTTTATAGGGGCTTGTCAACCCCTCAGCGTCTTCCTTTGTGGAGTTTGGGTCCTGAGCCGGGTGGGGAGCTGGTCGGAGAAAGAGAGAGGAAGAAGCCAGGTGAGAAAATGGCAGAGTGAGAAGCGTTAACACACCACAATATAGTGATGGAATTCAGCCTGTCCTCATTCTAAAACAGCAGCTTGTCTGGAAGTGGGTCTGAGTGATGTTGTATTGCTCTACTTTATAGTCTCTAGAAGGTAACAGGGGCAACAGGTGGATTCAAGGTTGATTAGGAAACCCCTTGTCCATGGAGGAACTTTATATAGCACAATGCTTATGATCATAAAATGCTTAGGATCCCATAACATGCAAATGATCGTAACGCAAATACCTGCAGTTCACTGTACATACATACTGTACCAGCAAGTCATAGTATGAGATCAAAATGCATTGTGGTCTCTGCTGAGCTACTCAACTAACTCTCAGCCTCGATAATGTAAAACAATAAACACACAAGAATGATAAAGCACATCATGACAATAACGACATGATATACAGTGGGGCAAAAAAGTATTTAGTCAGCCACCAATTGTGCAAGTTCTCCCACTTAAAAAGATGAGAGAGGCCTGTAATTTTGATCATAGGTACACTTCAACTATGACAGTCAAAATGAGAAGAAAAAAATCCAGAAAATCACATTGTAGCATTTTTAATTAATTTATTTGCAAATTATGGTGGAAAATAAGTATTTGGTCACCTACAAACAAGCAAGATTTCTGTCTCTCACAGACCTGTAACTTCTTCTTTAAGAGGCTCCTCTGTCCTCCACTCGTTACCTGTATTAATGGCACCTGTTTGAACTTGTTATCAGTATAAAAGACACCTGTCCACAACCTCAAACAGTCACACTCCAAACTCCACTATGGCCAAGATAAAAGAGCTGTCAAAGGACACCAGAAACAAAATTGTAGACCTGCACCAGGCAGGAAGACTGAATCTGCAATAGGTAAGCAGCTTGGTTTGAAGAAATCAACTGTGGGAGCAATTATTAGGAAATGGAAGACATACAAGACCACTGATAATCTCCCTCGATCTGGGGCTCAACTCAAGATCTCACCCCGTGGGGTCAAAATTATCACAAGAACGGTGAGCAAAAATCCCAGAACCACACGGGGGGACCTAGTGAATGACCTGCAGAGAGCTGGGACCAAAGTAACAAAGCCTACCATCAGTAACACACTACATCGCCAGGGACTCAAATCCTGCAGTGCCAGACGTGTCCCCCTGCTTAAGTCAGTACATGTCCAGGCCTGTCTGAAGTTTGCTAGAGAGCATTTGGATGATCCAGAAGAAGATTGGGAGAATGTCATATGGTCAGATGAAACCAAAATATAACTTTTTGGTAAAAACTCAACTCGTCGTGTTTGGAGGACAACGAATGCTGAGTTGCATCCAAAGAACACCATACCTACTGTGAAGCATGGGGTGGAAACATCATGCTTTGGGGCTGTTTTTCTGCAAAGGGACCAGGACGACTGATCCGTGTAAAGGAAATAATGAATGGGGCCATGTATCGTGAGATTTTGAGTGAAAACCTTCTTCCATCAGCAAGGGCATTGAAGATGAAACGTGGCTGGGTCTTTCAGCATGACAATGATCCCAAACACACCGCCGGGGAACGAAGGACTGGCTTCATAAGAAGCATTTCAAGGTTCTGGCGGGGCCTACCAGTCTCCAGATCTCAACCCCATAGAACATCTTTGGAGGGAGTTGAAAATCTGTGTTGCCCAGCAACAGCCCCAAAACATCACTGCTCTAGAGGAGATCTGCATGGAGGAATGGGCCAAAATAACAGCAACAGTGTGTGAGAACCTTGTGAAGACTTACAGAAAACGTTTGACCTCTGTCATTGTCAACAAAGGGTATATAACAAAGTATTGAGATAAATTTTTGTTATTGACCAAATACTTATTTTCCACCATAATTTGCAAATAAATTCATTAAAAATCCTACAATGTGATTTTCTGGATTTTTTGGATTGTACCTAAGATGAAAATTACAGGCCTCTCTAATCTTATTAAGTGGGAGAACTTGCACAATTGGTGGCTGACTAAATACTTTTTTGCCCCACTATACATCTCACCCACTGGCAAACCTTAAGAGTCTAAATGACTCAAGATATGCTTAGTCCACTAAGCACTCTAATAGCTACAAGATCTCGGTTCGCTGGTCTGCTTCTCTAACTTTACCCCACGCTCCTCTCCCAGAACGTCCGGCTGATTCATTGACAGTCAGGGCTGAGTGAATTCTCTCCCTGGCAGAACAAACAAGGCAATTGCCTGTCTGCCTCTTGATGATTCTACTGGGGAGGAGCGGATTGATTTAGAGAGGGTGGGGACAAAATACATGCAGGTTCCTCTCTTTATGACAAAAGTCATCCTTAATTTAGCCAAACAGAACATTTTAAAGGTGTAGTTTCATACTAAAAAGTATTGTCTGTCTACTGTATACTGAACACGGATTAGGTGGCACAAAGTTTGTTATTGTGTGTGTACAGCTTAATTGGGCCTTGATTGTGTGTGTATTTCATCCTGTGACCACAATGGAATCACAGGTTGCACCTGCAAAAACCTTTAGGGATAGAAACAGTTGGACAGGGTGTTGGACAGCGTGTTGGTTGCGAGAGCTCTACGACTGGGTCAGTGCCTCAGTGGCAGTGTGACTCACACTTGGCAGCTTGAGCCTGAAGCTCCCTGCTCAAACATAACTTTGCCCAGGCTCTGGAGGCCTCACAAAGTCCTAGGGGGGAATATTTGGCTCCTTTGTCCACTCAGCACTGTCGCCCTACATTCCTTATGCAACACTCAGCATTGAGCCGAGTTTCTTCCACATAGTCTCTCAGGGTAAACACTGGGGCAACGTGCTTTAAATGATTCATTCAGGGCTAAAAACAATGACGGCTGAGGAGGTATGTCACAAAGGACCACAGACAGGAGATGTACTCTCTTCTGTGCAACACAGTGGCAAGTATGATAATGCCACACAGCGCAGCAATGCTGGAAGAAGCAAATAGTGTATGACTTTGGGAAGTCATTATGATGTACTTAGTATCGAACCTAGTTGCATGTAGCCTATATAGTATAGCTATATTGTTTTGAATTGTACTCTGATACTGAACAGTCGGCGGGTATAGAAATTGAATGACTAGAATGGTCATGCCCATCTAGCCATTCTATTTCTATGGGAACAAGTCTCCTCCATATTGACATTGTCGTTCTCAGTCACCTGCCATCTGTCGTACAGTCTACCTCAATCAATCAATCAAATGTATTTATAAAGCCCTTCTTACATCAGCTGATGTCACAAAGTGCCGTACAGAAAGCCCGCCTAAAACCCCAAACAGCAAGCAATGCAGGTGTAGACCTGCACGGTGGCTAGGAAAAACTCCCTAGAAAGGCCTAGGAGACACACACCTGGCACAGAGAGACAGACACAGCTGACCAGACCTCCTCCATCACATACACTATGTATTTTTGTGGGATGCTGGCAGGCACCTGGCCCGAGCGAAACCTGTGTGAATTACACATGTTATGCTCTGCTGGAGGCAGTGATGAAAATAAGACTGGCATTCGGGCAATCTGCTGCTTAGAGAGTCAACAGGGAGGACCAATGCATTATTACCAGAAAAAAAAGAAGGACCCACTCCATGAAGCATAGGGTACAGTGGGGAGAACAAGTATTTGATACACTGCCGATTTTGCAGGTTTTCCTACTTACAAAGCATGTAGAGGTCTGTATTTTTATCATAGGTACACTTCAACTGTGAGAGACGGAGTCTAAAACAAAAATCCAGAAAATCACATTGTATGATTTTTAAGTAATTCATTTGCATTATATTGCATGACATAAGTATTTGATCACCTACCAACCAGTAAGAATTCCGGCTCTTACAGACCTGTTAGTTTTTCTTTAAGAAGCCCTCCTGTTCTGGCCAAGACCAGAGAGCTGTGTAAGGACATCAGAGATCAAATTGTAGACCTGCACAAGGCTGGGATGGGCTACAGGACAATAGGCAAGCAGCTTGGTGAGAAGGCAACAACTGTTGGCGCAATTATTAGAAAATGGAAGAAGTTCAAGATGACGGTCAATCACCTTCGGTCTGGGGCTCCATGCAAGATCTCACCTCGTGGGGCATCAATGATCATGAGGAAGGTGAGGGATGAGCCCAGAACTACATGGCAGGACCTGGTCAATGACCTGAAGAGAGCTGGGACCACAGTCTCAAAGAAAATCATTAGTAACACACTACGCCGTCATGGATTAAAATCCTGCAGCGCACGCAAGGTCCCCCTGCTCAAGCCAGCGCATGTCCAGGCCCATCTGAAGTTTGCCAATGACCATCTGGATGATCCAGAGGAGGAATGGGAGAAGGTAATGTGGTCTGATGAGACAGAAATAGAGCTTTTTGGTCTAAACTCCACTCGCCATGTTTGGAGGAAGAAGAAGGATGAGTACAACCCCAAGAACACCATCCCAACCGTGAAGCATGGAGGTGGAAACATCATTCTTTGGGGATGCTTTTCGGCAAAGGGGACAGGACGACTGCACCGTATTGAGGGGAGGATGGATGTATCGCGAGATCTTGGCCAACAACTTCCTTCCCTCAGTAATAGCATTGAAGATGGGTCGTGGCTGGGTCTTCCAGCATGACAATGACCCAAAACACACAGCCAGGGCAACTAAGGAGTGGCTTTGTAAGAAGCATCTTAAGGTCCTGGAGTGGCCTAACCAGTCCCCAGACCTGAACCCAATAGAAAATCTTTGGAGGGAGCTGAAAGTCCGTATTGCCCAGCGACAGCGCCGAAACCTGAAGGATCTGGAGAAGGTCTGTATGGAGGAGTGGGCCAAAATCCCTGCTGCAGTGTGTGCAAACCTGGTCAAGAACTACAGGAAACGTATGATCTCTGTAATTGCAAACGAAGGTTTCTGTACCAAATATTAAGTTCTGCTTTTCTGATGTATCAAATACTTATGCCATGCAATAAAATGCAAATTAATTACTTAAAAATCATACAATGTGATTTTCTGGATTTTTGTTATAGATTCCGTCTCTCACAGTTGAAGTGTACCTATGATAAAAATTACAGACCTCTGCATGCTTTGTAAGTAGGAAAACTTGCAAAATCGGCAGTGTATCAAATACTTGTTCTCCCCACTGTATATCAATATAAACACCATTTGACATTTAAACTTTAAATTGATTCACATCATCCAAGAGTGCTACATATATTGGTTACTTCAAGCAAAAACGTACTGAGGTTTTACGAGAAGCATTCCAGTCCCTCCTAGCTACTCCTCTAGTCATAACTGAGCTCCCCTGCATCCCTCTGTTGACATAGACATCAGACCTTCTGGAAAAGACCAGCCAGATTTCAGCTCATGGAAAAGACCAGCCAGAGGTCAGCTCATAGAAAAGACCAGCCAGAGCTCAACTCATAGAAAAGACCAGCCAGAGCTCAACTCATAGAAAATACCAGCCAGAGCTCAGCTCATAGAAAAGAACAGCCAGAGCTCAGCTCATAGAAAAGACCAGCCAGAGCTCAACTCATAGAAAATAGCAGCCAGAGCTCAGCTCATAGAAAAGAACAGCCAGAGCTCAGCTCATAGAAAAGACCAGCCAGAGCTCAACTCATAGAAAAGACCAGCCAGAGCTCATCTCATAGAAAAGACCAGCCAGAGCTCAACTCATAGAAAAGACCAGCCAGAGCTCAGCTCATAGAAAAGACCAGCCAGAGCTCAACTCATAGAAAAGACTAGCCAGAGCTCAACTCATAGAAAAGACCAGCCAGAGCTTAACTCATAGAAAAGACCAGCCAGAGCTCGGCTCATAGAAAAGACCAGCCAGAGCTCAACTCATAGAAAAGACCAGCCAGAGCTCAACTCATAGAAAAGACCAGCCCAGAGCTCAACTCATAGAAAAGACCAGCCAGAGCTCAACTCATAGAAAAGACCAGCCAGAGCTCAACTCATGGAAAAGACCAGCCAGAGCTCAACTCATAGAAAAGACCAGCCAGAGCTCAACTCATAGAAAAGACCAGCCAGAGCTCAACTCATAGAAAGGACCAGCCAGAGCTCAACTCATAGAAAAGACCAGCCAGAGCTCAACTCATAGAAAAGACCAGCCAGAGCTCAACTCATAGAAAAGACCAGCCAGAGCTCAATTCATAGAAAAGACCAGCCAGAGCTCAACTCATAGAAAAGACCAGCCAGAGCTCAACTCATGGAAAATACCAACCAGCTGAGATGAGACAGATACACAGCGGTCTCCTTTTGAAAGCCTGCCACTGTTAAATAAGTAAGTACTGGGCCAGCGAGGTGGATGAGCTTAGTGATATACTCAGAGAGAGAGGAGCCATTGTGTGGCACTGGGCCTGCTGCCAAACCCACTGCAATGACAGGGAGAAGAGTCAGAGGGTAAGATATATAGAGAGGAGGAAACAGAAAGAGGGCACAGAGCGAGGGCAGAGATAGGGGGGAGAGGGAGATGGAGAGGGGGAGAGAGCAAGAGAGAGAGGAGATATAAAAAGGGGGGATATATGGAAAGGGAGAGAGAAACAGAAAGAGGGACAGAGAGAGCGAGAGAGAGAGGAGATATAAAAAGGGGGGTATATGGAGAAAGGGAGAGAGAAACAGAAAGAGGGACAGAGAGAGCGAGAGAGAGAGGAGATATAAAAAGGGGGTATATGGAGAAAGGGAGAGAGAAACAGAAAGAGGGACAGAGAGAGCGAGAGAGAGAGGAGATATAAAAGGGGGGTATATGGAGAAAGGGAGAGAGAAACAGAAAGAGGGACAGAGAGAGCGAGAGAGAGAGGAGATATAAAAAGGGGGGTATATGGAGAAAGGGAGAGAGAAACAGAAAGAGGGACAGAGAGAGCGAGAGAGAGAGGAGATATAAAAAGGGGGGTATATGGAGAAAGGGAGAGAGAAACAGAAAGAGGGACAGAGAGAGAGAGAGCGTGCAGAGGATGACAACTAGAATCCCTCATCATAAGGGGAGTTAGTAGGTGGCCAAATTAGATGCACACCACAAACCCATGTGAAACCAAACAAATAAGTGAAAATAAGTTCAACCAAAACTGAAAGCCTAGCCTACACAGATTAAAAACAGAACTGCATGTCCTGACAGAATAACACTGAGTGAAGGAATCACACAGCTTCCCCATTCGAGAGCAAAAGTAGATGGCAGAGCCCATATATAATTGCGGGTTTGAGACTATTTTGGCTAAAGCCAAATGGGTGAAGTCACTCTCAAGTCTCAACAACCCCAAATTACCACCACCGGGCTTCCTTTTCCTTCCCCCTCTCTCCTCCCTCTTATGCTCTGACAATGTGGGAGCTTGTGATGTCATCCACATGGGACAGTGAGAAATCTGGAACTATGTAATGATCAAGCTAACCCCTCTTTCCACCCTGGCTCCGTCACAGACTTCAGACAAAGACAGACCACATCTCAATGGATCAAACTGACTCACGAGGTGGAGACAAAGTGTCCCGAAGAGACAATATCACAATGCCCCAAAACCAAACTCCTGATGTGCCCTTTTGAGTGGATGAGAAAGTGTTTTCAATCCACTTTAACAATAGCTATGATTGCTTTGCATTTGATATTTTGATATAAAAAGCAATCCCTGCCTCTCTCAGTGATCTAGTAGCCAGGTTAGAAAATTGCAGTCGTATTGAGCAAAGTTATTCAACTAACGTTGTGAACCCCAGCCAACACATCACACAACCGCAACACTGGTAGGTGAAAAAAATACACTCACCCCCCCCCCTCCCCCTTCTTACTATTTTACCCTACTTCACATATAGTCACACACGTACGTGTTACATTCCCTGGGCTAGATATGACAAGGTAGAATCCAAAGGTCACAGTCTTTGACAGACAGGAACTGTGTTGCTCTCATATACCCCTGAGGGAGCATATCATAGCAAACTCATTAACAGCTGAGGACTATTGTCATCAACAACACAATGGGGTAGCAGTGCTGAGTGCGACCGCTCTGATAATCAGCGTTGGTATATACAGTGTAGAGTCTATGATGTAAATGTGCAAGAAAGCCCGGTCTGCAGGCAGTGTGTAGGCTGAATACAAATGAAACCTTAGCGTAAGCGAAAGCGTAAGAGTTGGAGGAAATGAGAGATGTTGTTTTGTGTTGTGCTGCAGGCCAGGGGAGGTTTGGCTAATTAATATTCCATGGTGTTTTGGTGCAGTGGATAGAAACGAGGGACATTATGGACGTGATATTCTGGCTGCCTGCATCCCTGCGCTTCCCAACAACAGAGAAAGGATGGCTGATACAAAGACCAAGAGAATAGACACTCTGTTGGTCTCACTGAATAATATTCTATGTGGTATTGACATTTAGTCATCCGTGCCCAGAGTATGAGTGCTGATCTAGGATCAGTTTGGACTTTGATATCATCATGAATAAGATGACATGTACAAACAGGACCTGATCCTAGATCAGCACTCCTACTCTAAGATGCTTTATGAATACAGGCCCTGAGCAACAAGCCTGGTAACTCCATGCCAGATACCCCGACTGCAAACAGAATTGGGGCAAAGCACAGCAACCAAACGTTAACACGCTACCTGCAATTTAACTCGCTGTGCTTTTCAAAATGCAAATCCGATATTTGCACAGATGTACTCAATGAATTCCGATATAACCATTACTTGATTTACTGTCGAGTAACCATTCAAATGCTTCCTTCTGGCGTCGCACAGCGACCCAAGTCATCTGAGCGTAAACACGTGTAAAACAACTTCTAAAAAGGGAATGCAATAAGCATGTCATGAGGTAGACACTGCTGTCCAACCGGTGTGTTTTCAAGTGCGAATTGTCTTCGGAATAGCTGTTTCACAATCATTCTGCCACGATGCTACTCACAGAATAAACTGGAACTTTGTTGAGTGAGCAATAGGCACGTTCTTTGTTTGGTCTCTCTACATTTTGAAGAGACCAAATACAGTACCTTGAAGAACTCCCTTTTCGCCATTACCTTCACAGTACTGTAATGTCTCCCCTGAATCTTTCTACCCTGGGAGAACCTACAGTCAAAACCCATGAGAGAGCCTTTCTCCCTCTTTACAAGGCGGTCACCATTTACATGATTTATAATACATGTTGCATAAATCAATCCACAGCCACCTCTCTACTCAACACGGAAAATCCCTTTGGCACAGTATATCATTGAGGGAGACTCGATAAAAAGAGAGAACAAGGCAAGGCATTTACAGTGCAATTCAATGCTCGATAACAGCATTTTACGCGTGCACACACACACTTAATGTGTTTTTATGCTACTTGGAGTGTTCCTACCACTCCAACAGCCGCCTTGCACAGACCCTGAGAAGTGCCACTAGAATCAGTCTAAATAATGAACACTATGACACTGCAGATTTCCATGTTGACGGGTCGCTACTTTCTATCAAACCTGGGTTCAAATACTATTTTAAATCTTTCAAATACTTTGAGAATTTGCTTCAGCCTGCCTGGAGTACACGATAGGCAGTTTTTGTACTTGTTTAGACTATTCTAAAATGGTCCCATTGTGCCAGTCAAGCTCAATCAAACACAGCTAAAGTACTTGAAATGCTTTCGAATAGTATTCGAGCACAGGCCTGCAATGGCTATATATAGACAAACAGTGAAAAGCAGAGGGGTGGGCAGGCCAGGCCAGGGCCTCGAAGGTTGGACAGACGAGCATCAGGAATCTGAGGCATGCTGGTCCTGTACACTGGGGCGTCCAGTTCACGCCGTCTGTCTGTGTGTCTGCCCTGTACTCCATGACCTATCTCTCTAGGCCCTCTGTGTCCCCCGTGTTCAGCGTGTGTCAAACCAGTGTCTTATGTGTGTTTTTTCCCTGCAAGACACATAAGACAGGAAAGCTACTGTTACACTTACAACCCTTACAAAAACAAACACCGCAAAATAAATCACACAGGCACGCTCGTACATTACACACAAACAACCATGCTCATTGAATTAAATCTTATCTTATCTTAAATGACATGTTAAGAATCAACGGGCTGCAGAGCAGCTCTAATTTGTCTCACCGTGTCTTCCTGTCGGAGGCAGGGGAGAGGACTGAGGAGTGTTGTGGTTCCAAAATAAGCTATGTAGAGCTCTACGTTAAATAGCCTTTTCCAATCACCTCAATTATTTATGGGATGCTGTCTAAGCCGAGCCTATATCGGCAAGGGACCACAAAAGCTCTCGAGGGAGAGACCAGTGCCCAGATGTGCATGCTCAGGGCAAGGTAATGCTAATACTGTATCGCTGAATGTTCTTCTTTTTTTTACATTTGCAAACATTTCTACAAACCTGTTTTTGCTTTGTCATTATGGGGTATTGTGTGTAGATTGAAGATGGGAAGAAAAAAATTGAAAAAATGTTAGAATAAGGCTGTACCATAACAAAATGTGGGAAAAGTCAAGGGGTCTGAATGCACTGTAGTTAGGGATAAGCTAAGTTAGGGATAAGTCACTAGGCAACAGGATAGATAGTAAACAGCAGCAGCAGCAGCATATGTGATGAGTCAAAAGAGTGCAAAAAGGGTCCGTGCAAATATATAAATAGTTAACCAATATCTACCCATACTAACTTTTTAGCAGTCTTATGGCTTGGGGGTAGAGGCTGTTCAATGTCCTGTTGGTTCCAGACTTGGTGCATCAGTACCACTTGCTGTGCAGTAGCAGAGAGAACAGTCTATTACTTGGGTAGATGGAGTCTTTGACAATTGTTTGGGCCTTTCTCTGACACCGCCTGGTATAGAGGTGATATATACTGGGCCGTACGCACTCTACCAATGTTCACTCTAAGCTGCGCACGTGCGCAGTAGCCTCGAGACTGTATCAGCCCACAGAGCGAAGCACGAGATTGAACTTCACTCAACTTTCTAGAGCAGTGGTCGCCAACCGGTCGATCGACAAGGCATTCCTAGTCGATAGCCAAATATTTCTGTAAAAAAACTAACGATAAAGCCTTGTGTTCCTATTTTGTTTTATCCATCTTGGGCGGTTAGCGGTAGGTGCACCCGATTCAGCTGCCCTTCGTGCTGGGTAGGCGAACTGTTGCCATTTTTAACCATTTCATGTGTCTGAAGGTACAAACTCTGCCGTCCTTGCGGGCCCGGGGAGCAAATCAAGTGCACTATGGGCCTAACGCTGGCCAATCGGATGGCTCAGATCACCGTGTTTGCAGTAACGTAGCAGGCATAACAGAAAGCTACAGCAAATTTGATACTGTGATATTTCAAAATGTTTAAAACCATGACTAGAGAGAGACTGTCAACGAATACAGCAAAGAGTGAGTTCATGTTTAAGTTCTTACTCAGCACTGTCAACACTTTGTATTCAACACTTTTACCAGCCATAAAATGCTCATTCTTCCTATTTCCACTCAGAGCTACAACAAGCACTGCAGCAGTAATGAATGAGTAGGAACGTGTATCTATAGGCTTGCGTTGTTGTTATTATTAGTGGCTTGGGTCTTTTTTAATATCGAGGAGTATTTCACTTTCTCTGTTCATAGGAGTAACAACAACAAAATAATGCGGTGCGACTCGAGTTTTGTCATCAGCTGGAAGACGGTGTCTCTTTTTGGTCTACTGAGGAAAGGGAAAGCTCTCTCCCTCTACTGAGACTGACCATCAGATACAGGCACCATCAGCCCAGTAAAATAAAAATAAAAAGCTAATTATATAAATGTATGCTCACTCAGCTGTGCCTCACAAGTAATATAACAACGGATCTATTACCGGTGTGATCATATAGTCTACCTCAAATTTTGAATTATAATTTAAAAACATGTCCCGAACAACAATGCATTGGAAGGGCAATTCAAGCTAATATGCGGTGATATTGTATTGGGCCTATAGCTTACTGCACAAACCTCATTGCTACAGTACTGTTTTTAATGGGTTAATGTTGCATAGGCTTACGTTTTTTAAGTCATGTTGTAAAAAAATCTGAGCTATAGATCCCGGCTTGCATTTTGACTCACAAAGTAATCTTGCCCCAGAAATGGTTGTTGACCACTGTTCTAGAGTTTTTCCTGATAACACTATCAACTTTTCCCTTTACCTTGGCAATTGTGATTGAATCAACGCAATATTAGCCATTTTCAGTGCAACATACTGAAACAAAACAAACTATGCAATATATTTTGTTGTAGGCAGAAAGCATCGGAGTAGGATTCTATTGCATTGACACGGACTACTCAGCCCGTACTCTACACAGACCGGTGCGGCATAAACAATCAGAGCTGCAGTAGGCCTATATGCAAATAGACCATTGCCATATATGGATCTGTGCCATTTACTTAGAACTGGACTGTGTTTACAGCATGAGCGGTAGTGAGTAGATGAGCTTGTTTTGAGATCAAAGCAAAAGCTGCATGTAGCAACATATGCACATTGAGCTTTTTATTTTCTTAAAGGGGCAGTGTAGTATTTTGAGACAGGCTTGAATACGCTAAGTAGCCAATAGGAAGAGGGTAGCATTGTCTGATTACAAACACACCTGTTTTACATTCCCCCATTACATTCCCTATTTAACCATCTGACATACATTTCTGTTCTGTCCATGATTGTTCATGTCGTTAGTGGTTTTGTTTGTGTTAGAGTTGTGTTGTATGTTCCTATTTGGAATTTGGCTTTATTATTTTAGTAAACTCAGTTGGATTACTCTATACCTGTGTCCTGCACCTGACTCCGCTTTCACTCTGCACCCAATCGCTGACAGAATCATGGACCATTCAAATGGAGTCAGCAGGTACAGCCAGCCCTTCTCTCCCAGTAGAGGAGCGCGTTCAGCAGCACGCGATCATGTTAAACCGGCTAGGGACAGCCATGGATCGCGTGTTGCAAACTATGGACAGATGGGAGAGAGGAAGCTTTCCTGTCAACGCTACTACACCTCCACCCGCGCCTAAACCTACACCGATGTCCACCCCTCCGTCGTCAAGTCCCAGTGGGATTCAGCTCTCGCTCCCAAGAGTGTATGACGGATCAGTTGCCGGGTGCCATGGATCCTACTCCAGCAAGAGCTCTACCTGACAGCTGTTTAGCCGGCTCCTTCCGGACGCGAGAAAGTGGGCGCTCTCATCTCCTGCATGACTGGAAAAGCCCTGGAGTGGGCCAACACCATCTGGGGAAGGGAAGGTTCGACTCTGGATGACTACGAGGACTTCTCCCGCCGCTTCCAGGCAGTTTTTGATCAACCACCTGAAGGGAGAGCGGCGGGAGAGAGATTGTTTCATCTAAGACAGGGGATGAGGAGCGCTCAAGAGTTCGCACTGGACTTCCGAACTCTGGCAGCTGGTGTGGGATGGAGTGAGCGGGCCCTGATCGACCACTACAGGTGTAGTTTACGTGAGGACGTTCGTAGGGAGCTAGCCTGCAGGGACACTACTCTCAACCTGGACCAGCTGGTGAACTTGTCTATCCGGCTGGATAACCTGTTGGCCTCCCATGGACGTCTGGATCGGGGTCCGCCCGTTCTATTACCCAGCACATTGGATCCCACATCTATGGAGTTAGGAGGGGCTGCTATGAGGGGGACCGGAGGGGGGACCATTCCCTGCACCAACTGTGGCCGCAGAGGGCACACTGCTGGTTGGTGCTGCGGTGGTTCTCCAGGAAGTCGAGGTAGCAGGCGGTGGGTCACTGGTGGGTCATCCCAGGTGAGTAGGCACATAACTCACCCAGAGCCCTCTGTTGCACACATGTGGTTACCTATAGAATTTCCTGAGTTCTCCCCACATTCCCAGCATAAGGCGCTAGTAGATTCAGGCGCAGCTGGGAACTTTATTGACCGCTCCTTAGCACATAGATTAGGGATCCCTATTGTTCCTGTTGATGTTGCCTTCCCTGTACATGCTTTAGATAGTCGTCCTTTGGGTTGAGGCTAATTGGAGAGGTCACAGCGCCCATTGCTATGAGAACGCAGGGGGGTCATGAGGAGAGAATTAGTCTCTTCCTGATCGATTCTCCTGCGTTTCCTGTTGTATTGAGACTTCCTTGGTTGGCCTCTCATGATCCTATTATTTCGTGGCAACAGAGAGCTCTCAAGGAATGGTCCTGTCAGTGTTCAGGGAGGTGTGTTGGTGTTTCATTAGGTGCCACTACAGGGGAGAGTCCAAACCAGGTTTCCACCATGCACATTCCCCCCGAATATGCCGATTTGGCACTCGCCTTCTGTCTCAGCGCTCGGGTACACCACTAAAGCTCCGCCCCTATGCATTCTTTTCGAAGAAGCTCAGCCCGGCGGAGCGAAAATATGATGTGGGGGACTGGGAGTTGTTAGCTGTTGTCATGGCTCTGAAAGCGTGGAGACATTGGCTTGAGGGGGCTAGACACCCTTTTCTCATTTGGACTGACCACCGCAATCTGGAGTACATTCGAGCAGCGAGGAGACTGAACCCTCGTCAAGCAAGGTGGGCCATGTTTTTTATCCGTTTTGTTTTCACCCTTTCCTACAAACCAGGTTCCCAGAACGTGAAGGCAGACGCACTGTCCCGGCTGTATGATACAGAGGACGGTCCACGGATCCCACTCCCATAATTCCAGCTTCTCGCCTGGTGGCACCGGTGGTATGGGAGGTGGACGCGGACATCGAGCGGGCGTCGCATGCAGAGCCCACTCTCCCTGAGTGTCCAGCTGGGCGTCTGTACGTTGCGTTTGATGTCCGCGATCGTTTGATCTGTTGGGCTCACACGTCACCCTCCTCTGGTCATCCTGGCATCGGACGGTGCGCTGCCTTGCTGGGAAGTACTGGTGGCCCACTTTAGCTAAGGACGTGAGGGTGTATGTTTCCTCCTGTTCGGTATGCGCACAGTGCAAGGCACCTAGACACCTGCCCAGAGGGAAATTACAACCCCTTTCCGTTCCACAACAACCATGGTCACACCTATCGGTGGATTTCGTGACGGATCTTCCCCCATCGCGGGGTAACACCACGATTCTGGTCGTTGTGGATCGGTTTTCTAAGTCCTGCCGCCTTCTTCCTTTGCCCGGGCTCCCTACGGCTCTACAGACTGCAGAGGCCTTTTTCACCCACGTATTCCGGCACTACGGGGTGCCTGAGGATATAGTTTCTGATCGGGGTCCCCAATTCACGTCTAGAGTATGGAAGACGTTTATGGAACGCCTGGGGGTCTCGGTCAGCCTTATCTCAGGTTTTCACCCCGAGAGTAACGGGCAGGTGGAAAGAGTCAACCAGGATGTGGGTAGGTTTCTGCGGTCCTATTGCCAGGACCGGCCGAGGGAGTGGGCAGTTTATATCCCCTGGGCGGAGATGGCCCAAAACTCCCTCCGCCACTCCTCTACCAACCTATCACCATTTCAATGTGTGCTGGGTTATCAGCCGGTCTTGGCACCATGGCATCAGAGCCAGATCGAGGCTCCTGCGGTGGATGAATGGTTTCGGCACTCAGAGGAGACATGGAACACTGCCCATGTGCGGCTACAACGGGACGTCAGGAGGCAAAAGGCGAGTGCTGACCGCTGCCGCAGTGAGGCGGATCGGGTCTGGCTCTCGACCCGAAACCTGCCCCTTCACCTGCCCTGCCGGAAGCTGGGTCCGCGCTTTGTGGGGCCATTTAAAGTCCTGAGGAGACTGAACAAGGTTTGTTATAGGTTACGACTTCCCCCTGATTATCACATTAACCCCTCGTTCCATGTGTCTCTCCTCAGGCCGGTGGTGGCTGGTCCACTCCAGCCGTCTGAGGTGCGGGAGGTTCCTCCGCCCCCCTCTGGACATCGAGGGGGTCCCGACGTATACCGTACGAGCCATCATTGACTCAAGGCGTTGGGATAGGGGCCTTCAGTACCTGGTGGAATGGGAGGGGTACGGCCAGGAGAGATGCTGGGTACCGGTGGATGACATCCTAGATCCCTCATTACTACAGGAGTTTCACCGTCTCCACCCGGATCGCCCTTCGTCCCATCCTCCTAGTCGTCCCCGAGGCCGGTGTCGGCGCGCGGCTCCGGGGGGGGGTACTGTCACGACTTCCGCCGAAGTCGGCCCTTCTCCTTATTAGGGTGGTGTTCGGGGTCGACGTCACCGGCTTTCTAGTCACTACCGATCCATTTTTCTGTTTCGTTTAGTTTTGTCTGATTACACACACCTGTTTTACATTCCCTCATTACATTCCCTATTTAACCAACTGACATACATTTCTGTTCTGTCCCTATTAAGTCGCTCTGGATAAGAGCGTCTGCTAAATGACTTAAATGTAAATGTATTTATCCATCTGACATACATTTCTGTGCTACATGGTTTTTAGTGGGCGCATATCTCTCCAAGTGCATATTGTCACTTCTCCGCACGTTACTGCTGCGTGACAGAGGTGAAATGGACTGCTGTACCTAATTATTCTATATCGACATTATCAAAAATGAATCTAAAATTTTTTATATCGTTATTGAGGGAAGTAATTACCTCGATAATTATTGATAGTGATTTATCGCCCAGCCCTACTCAGCAGACCTGAAATTTGTTCAGTGCCTAAAATAATTAGAGGGAATATTGATCTGTAGCGTCTTGCAGTCGGATGCCAACCAGTTGCCATACCAAGCGGTGATGCAGACAGTCAAGGTAATCTCAATGGTGCAGCTGTAGAACTGGATCTGAAGGCCCATGCCAAATCTTTTCAGCCTCCTGAGGGGGAAGTGGCATTGTCGTGCCTGTGTAGGTGTGTGTGGACCATGTTAAGTCCTTAGTGATGTGGACACCGAGGAACTAGAAGCTCTCAAACCGCTTCACCACAGCCCCGTCAATGGGGACAGAGATGTGCTCGGCCCTCCGTTTCCTGTAGTCCACGATCAGCTCCTTTGTCTTGCTGACGTTGATGGAGAGGTTGTTGTCCTGGCACCACACTGCCAGGTCACTGACATCCTCCCTATAGGCTGTCTCATCGTCATTGGTGATCAGGCCAACCACCGTCATGTCATCCGCAAACTTAATGATGGTGTTGGAGGGAGGTGTTCAGACCCAGGGTCCTTAGCTTAGTGATGAGCTTGAAGAGCACTACGGTGTTGAACACTGAGCTATAGTCAATGAACAGTATTCTCACATAGGTGTTCCTTTTGTCCAGGTGGGAGAGGGCAGTATGGAGTGCAATAGAGATTGCATCATCTGTGGATCTGTTGGGGCAATCTGCGAATTGGAGTAGGTCCATGGTGTCTGGGATGATGGTGTTGATGTGAGCCATGACCAGCCTTTCAAAACATTTCATGGCTGTGAGTGCTACAGGGCGTTGGGTCATTTAGACAGGTTACGATGGTGTTCTTGGATACAGGGACTATGGTGGTCTGCTTGAAATGTAGGTTTTACAGACTGGGTCAGGGAGAGGTTGAAAATATCAGTGAAAACAATTTCCAGCTGGTCAGCGCATGCTCTAAGTACGTGTCCTGGTAATACGTCTGGCCCCGCTGCCTTGTGAATGTTAACCTGTTTAAAGGTCTACCTCACATCGGCTACAGAGAGTGAGATCACACAGTCATCCGGAACAGCTGGTGCACTAATGCATGGTTCAGTGTTGCTTGCCTCGAAGCGAGCATAGAAGGAATTTAGCTCATCTGGTAGGCTCGCTTCACTGGGCAGCTCGCGGCTGGGTTTCCCTTTGTAATCCATGATAGTTTGCAAGCCTGCCACATCCGACGAGCATTACAGCTGGCGTAGTAGGATTAGATCTTAGTCCTATATTGACATTTTGACTGTTCGATGGCATGTCGGAGGTCGTAGCGAGATTTCTTATAAGTGCCCGGATTAGTGTCCCGCTCCTTGAAAGTGGCAGCTGTAGCATTTACCTCAGTGCGGATGTCACCTGTAAATCATGGCTTCTGATTGGCTGATTGGGATTTGTACGTACGGTCACTGTTGGGATGACGTCGTCGATGCACTTATTAATGAAGCCGTGACGTGATAAACTCCTCAATGTTCCCGGAACATATTCCAGTCTGTGCTAGCGAAACAGTCCTGTAGCTTAGCATCTGGTTCATCGGACCACTTCCGTATTGAGCGAGTCACAAGTACTTCCTGTTTGAGTTTTTGCTTGTAAGAAGGAATCAGATAGAGTTATGATCAGATTTGCCAAATGGAGGAGGGCAAGGGAGAGATTTGTATGCGTTTCTATGTGTGGAGTAAAGGTGATCTAGAGTTTTTTCACCTCTGGTTGCACAGGTGACATGCTGGTAAAAATAAGGTAAAACAGATTTCAGTTAACCTGCATTAAAATCACTGGCCACTAGGGGTGTCCCCTCTGGTATCAGAATACAGAGGTTTGGTCTGTTTAAAGAGGCTGAGGACATCAGGGCTTTGCTGCACTGCATCTTTTCCAGGTCCAGAGGTAAATTGTACATGCACTGCTCTGCCTCTTCTAAGTGGCTTTCCATATCATGGTCTGGCTGGGAAAACGGCTGCATATAGTAGCTGCTGATGCCACTGATGCCACTGAGATGCCAATTCCATCAATGTGAGTGAGTCATACCAAATACTTGTCTCAAATCAAAGCACTTTACATAAAAATGACTGATGTGATATATTTGATAAAAAAATTACAGAAAAGGCCCCAAGGTCTGACAATCAAAAAATACAAAAAACATTTACGCATGCGTGCTTCTATTTTCAAAGCCCAAAATACATATGAAAGCTGTAAATGCCATCAAACAATAAACAGGTCATGATTGTGTCCTTGACAAGTTGATCCCTTTAGAATGTAAGGTATTTCATATCTCAACACTGTTCACTCGGGCCTTAAGTAACTGCCTAAATCAGCTGTGCCAATCTGGGTGCCTGAGGCCCTGGCAGTTGTAAAAAAAAGTGTTCCACACCCTGTCTGTTGGCTACCTGTTCTTCAAACTCCGGCTCATGTGATTGTGAGATTGTGAGGCGGAGTCATCATGCAGTCATTGAGGAACAAAGAGCAATGATGTTGTCTCATCCACAACACAAACATATGACTCAAACTCCAAAGTATGACAAAAATTAGTCCCAAAAACATTACTCAATTACAGCTGAGAGGAGATTGTGTCTTTGGAAGCAAACCATCACATAAGGCAATGGGAATGTGAAACTAAGACATGCCCTAGCCTGGTTCCAGATCAGTTTGTGCCGTCTTTAGTGCCTTGTCACGCCAAACAATGACCATAGGATTTATCAAGAAAACATCTATCGGACCAGGCTTGGATTCCCGCTATCCACAGCAAAGAACATGGGTTTTACCCATGTAGATCCTGGTCCCAGGACATCAACCAATTAGATCAGATACACACACAGCCGGTCACTCATCTGCACCCAAACATCAAAACCTGGGTATTATCATGGGCACCGGCATGGCCCAGGACATGATGGAAATATAGGACAGGGAGGGAATGAAATATTCATAGATCCAAGCATTGCTCTGTCAAGCACATCTCTCTTCCCGTCTCCTGCCAAACCAGGCAAAATAGGACCGAGCACAGCAAGACAACCACTGGTAATAAATCAGGGCTAGTGATATGTGGACTTGGAACTGACTCGCAAAATAGAAGCCCAAGCATAAAAATAGACTTCAAACTGAACTTGCCAGAAAAAGAGCACTGAGTAAACAGGGTGGGAACTCTCTCTTGGTTCTCTTGCAAAAATGGAAATGAGGCAAACAACAGGCTAGGAAACAGCATTGTGTCCCGAACCGTGAAATCAGAGAGTGGAAAGGGAAAAGGGCTGCACCGAAAAAGAGTAAAAAGGAACTCGGGAGGCCGCAAGAGAATAGGTCTGCATCTAATTTGAATGGGACAGGGAACTAATGAATTACCTCACCGTCACCCCCCTCACTCCTCTCTCGGCCCCCACACTCTCACCCCGGATGGGGTGATGTAAGGGGCTATGAAGGGGCCCCAGACAAATTGGAAGAGCAGTGTAAACAACAACAACAAATTGTGTGCCAGAAGGCTCTCACTGTGTGTGTGTGTGTGTGTGTGTGTGTGTGTGTGTGTGTGTGTGTGTGTGTGTGTGTGTGTGTGTGTGTGTGTGTGTGTGTGTGTGTGTGTGTGTGTGTGTGTGTGTGTGTGTGTGTGTGTAATAAAAGTTCCAACTATCGGGCTTGCCAGCCGGCAAAATGAGTGTATTTGTACTTTGTTTTCAAGTTCCTAGAGTTCAAGCGACGATGGGTGCGAGAGAGAAATAGATAACAGATAAATCGCTAACTCACGTGTACAAAGTTTCATTCGGCATTAGCACAATCAACACAACATTGCAGGTTACTTTTTAATAACTCCACAAAATAGAATTGCTTGCTTGTGCCTGGCATTTTGCTAACTGCTTTCCTCCCAAGCTCTGTCATCCTTTTCAAAGACATTGTGGTGATGAAATGCCCAGCAGACGCACACACACACACACACACAAACAAACACACACACACCAGTATTTGATTGGTTGAGATACCCAGCAGTAATAGGGAGTGATAGGACCTTCACACTCAAGCCACCCTCAACTGGATAACTGGTCCATGCAGCTTGGCTGCCATCCATTCATAACTGAGCAGTCTATCCAGCAGTCAGCCATGGCAACCTGCTCCAACACCCCCTTGGGGGTTGGGAGCAGCAGCCCAGATTAATCCTCCACTGGTCTATGAGAGGTGGCCTCATGGCACCAAATACACCCCTGTCACAACGCGTTTACACAGAGGCGGGACGGGGCATTTAGCTAGGAGGAGTAACTGTTGAGTAGCTGTAAATGGTGAGGACTTAAGTTTCGATGTGTACAAACCCTCTACAAACAAACTCAACCGATTGTGCCAAAGTCCCCGTAATTGAACAGTCAATATTTAGTGGAGCGTTTGAAGACGGACCTCAAGATGTACCTGACTAGCAGGGATCTCGTTGACAACGCTGTTCTAGGAAGTGAGTAGTGACTGGCTGGCTGGGTAACATACAAAATGGACATATCAAAAACAATACGAATGCCTGGATGGCTGGTTTGTCACGACAAAACCCCATTGAACATCTCTGTTTTCTGCTATTCCTCTTCTCTCTGTACATCCCCAACGAGTGACACAGCCAAAATTCCTATCCTCTCCCAGAGGGTCAGCAGTGGTTTGGAGCCTGCAGACGGCGAGACGACCAAAAGAGCTGGTTCAAACTGTTTCTCTGTGGAAAAGCAGACGACAACGCTAAATTCCACACGCTTGCACATGCTGTGGCTAGATCGTACACGGATGAAAACCAGGCGCCACATTGGTGTCATTTCGTGTTATTGTGACTTTGTTGATAGATGCTGGAGATGTCTGGGACTATGGGTGTTCCCGCGTGAGGTTGTTTCGTTCAAACATAAGTCCTTCTCAGGGCCATTACTTCAGGCAAACGACATCAGTATCCAGCAGTAATCATGTGAACAGTCTCAACACCAAACATACAATAAAGGAGAGTCCAAAAGTCCTTGTTCGTTACTGTATGGTGTTAGGGTTTTTAAGGTCCCGCCCAACTGTTCAGAGATTCTCTGCATAATGGCAAGAGCTCTAATTATAGCGTCCACAAGAACACAACAGACCATAAGAGTAATGTGTAATCTCTCAAGGTCTAGACTCTTAGGAAAAAAAAAAGGTTCCAAAAGGATTATTTGGATGTCCCCATAGGAGAACCCTTTTTGGTTCCAGGTAGAAACCATTTTTATGTTCCATGAAGAACCCTCTGTGGAAAGGGTTTTACATGGAACTCAAAGGGGTTCTACCTGGAGCCAAACGGATTCTACTTGGAACCAAAAAGGGTTCTTCAAAATGTCCAAAAATGTGAGGTTTAGTGCCAAAAGGAGCCCTTGTTCAATATTCTCCAATGGGAGAAATGTTTTTCCTGTAGTCCCGCCCATTAAGTGCTGTCAATACATATCACCCAACATACCAGTTACAGCCCATCAGAGCTGCTAACAGGGGAAAGGGTCTGTCTGTCCGCCTATCGGCTCTTTCACAACAGATGAGATCATTACACTGCCTGACACACCAGAGCGTTCTTTGCGCTCAACTCAGCTGTGAGTTAAAAAACACCATGGACTCAGTTATGGCTATAATAAACGTTATGCAATCAACATCTAGCCCGCAACATCGCTTGTTGCGTAAGTCTGCTGAGCATCATGATCTACTTTTACGTAATGACGTTCGGTGGCTAAGCAAAGGGTAATAACGCTGTCAAGAGAGCAGCCCGTGTGAGCTCAGGGAGGAGAGAGTTGCTTTTGCTTGCTCTGGCGAAAACTCTTGATTTGAGCCCCCCCCAAACAAATGCTCCATTTCCCTACACTGCGCAACTACATTCAGTCATCATCAGTACAGATCAGTCCTGTGATGTCTGAGTTTTTAGATAAACTGAAAGCTAACTTTGCAACGAGATTTGACAAGTTTAAGTCCCCACAGAGGTTGTGCTGTTTGTTATAGGGACCCGTTCTGTACTGATACGGGGGGAGAGAGACTTCTCCGCAAAAGCTAGTTAACTGAGACGTGCCATGCATAACAGGTTTCTATATGTAAAAAAAAAAAAAAAAAACTAGACAAAGAAAAGAACAAAATAATAAAGAAATAGAAAATAGAACAGAATATGATGCTGGTCGAGTGAGATATGCCATTCATAAAATGCTTCCTATGTGTAAACAAAAACAAAAGATGAAGTTATGTCTGTAAAAAGGACAGGAAAGTAGAAATGATTTAATGTAATGCAGGTCAACTGTGTTATAAGTACAAATGTGTTCCATTATTTAAACAATTTGATGCACTGAATAAGGCTAATCTTAAAGCACTTCAAATGAACTTTTAGCAACATTTAACTTGAATAAAAGTGCTTTATAAGATTATAATTGTGCTAGTGAATCGTTTTTCTATACCGGTCTTAGGAAGAGTAATCTCATGTAGAAAATGTCTGGCCCCCTTGTAAAAAAAACTTTTTCAAATCTGACCCCTGTAAGAACATGTTTGAATAGCCCTGGTGTACAGCCTCCATCATCCACAACATGGGAGGCTAGTGAAACTTGTGACTATTTTAGGACAGTTGGCAACTATCTTCCATGGAGCCAAGGTTCGGGACTATGAACCTGTGGATCAATAATACAACAGAACACTTGGTGGACAGTCAGAGGTTGAGTTCAAAGTGCTTTATAAACCAATAAACGACTACCACAACATTTGGTTCAAGATATTTCTGATAAGATGGCCACCACCACCAACTGATCTTTCTGATCGGTGCAGGGGGGAGAACACATTGAGGTGGCCTATAAGAACAGTACCAATTCCTTTAGCTGAACAGGGCCTGGGTCTAATATTAGCTGATGGGTCTGGTGACTGGGACTTTAAGAAGACCAAGAGAGCACAGAGCAGCCTGTCTGGGCTATTTTGAGAGGAGAGGAAATGGCAGGATAGGAAGCAGCTGTGGAGTTCAGAGCTAGTTTCTTACCATAGCCCTTCGCATTCAGCAACGACCTAGTCAGGGAAGTGGGGTACAGCTGTTTGGTGATATAATTAGGCCACAGCACCACGCCACGCGCTCAGAGTTATTCTGAAGTTACTTAGGAGTGACAGAGATAGAGAAAGAGAGAGAGAATGAGGGGGTGGGAAGAGAGAATTAAAAAGGGGAAGGTTTGTAAATAGCCGATGTGTGCGTTTCATGGCCCCTCGTGTTTTGAGAGTGAGGGGTCAGGCGGTCAGCTATTAGACAGCATGTGGCTCTGGTATTCGGTCACTTCCTCTCTGTGTCCTTTCGGTTTGAAATTCCTATGTAGCACACTGTCGAGACCTTACAACAGTGTTTGTCCAATGTTTTGGATGACACATTCATGAATGCATGAGCTCTTCAGACAATCTACATTTACAAACCTGGATGTATACAGCAATTACCATTACTTTATAGGGAACCACTCCACCATAAATGAGCTGTTTGTATTAGATTGTATGTTACATTTAACTCAGCCACTCAATTTACTTCAAAGCACTTCGTTGTCATCTGCTATTAGCCTTTAATCACTATATCTGAAGCTTTGGAGTTAAAGTTCCAATGATAGGTCTGGAACCATCTGAAACATCAACGGTCTCTTATTTCAGAAGGCTAGTATTATGTGGGGAAGACCAAAGGGATTGAAGAGGCTACCCCAACTGCCAGGCCCTGTTAAAAGCGTGACTAATAACATATTTAATGGGGCTGTGAATGCGCATGAATAGACATACAACTTAAGTGCTTAAGAGACCAAATTAACTTCATAAGCATGCGTTGACAAAAAAAACGATCACATTCATTTTAAAAGCAATGGTCTTGCTCCCGAATTAACATAAACAATGTTTGGTTCTAGTTCTGGCAGCAAAATTCAGAGCATAAAAGGTTGAAAGGTAAAAAATAACTATTGTATAAAAATAACTAAAAAATAACTACTGTGTATGTAAAATGTGTATAAGATATATAAATTGAAGGTAAAAGCCGAAGTGTTTATTAGTTTACTCCAATTGGGGGATCGGCGGTAGGGTTTGCGGGGAATAATAATAAAGGTATATTATTTTTTAAAGTATGTATGTCAATATAGGTATGTGTATGTATTTATGTGTATATGTATGCATGTGTGTATGGATATATATATATTTACCAAAAAAATATATGGGGGATTGGAAATGATGCAGAGAATTACATTGATGGAACCAATATTCTTTCCACAATATTAAGCTGATCCACCCATTACATTTTTTTTTTTTTTAAAGCAATGGCCTTGCTCCCGAATTAACATAAACAATGATCGGTTCTAGTTCTGGCAGCAAAATTCAGAGCATAAAAGGTTGAAAGGTAACTATTTCCGCCACTTTCACTCTAAACATTTATGTTTTTGTTTACCTTTTGAGCGTGTCTGAGGCAGAATTCCACAAAAGTGCATCAATAAAACCTATTATCAGCTAAATATAACGACGCTTAGTCGTTACCTTAAGTGGGGTCAAAAGTTCCCAAAAATAAACAGAAACTGCGTCTGATTAATTCAGTCAAAAACACTTAAATATCCACACAGCCTAATAAAATATTGTGGAACCTTAAGAGTTTGCACAGTTTCTCCCCCATCTCTTTACCTCTTCTCCCCCATCTCTTTACCTCTTCTCCCCCATTTCGTTACCTCTTCTCCCCCATTTCTTTACCTCTTCTCCCCATCTCTTTACCTCTCCTCCCCCATCTCTTTACCTCTTCTCCCCCATCTCTTTACCTTTTCTCCCCCATCTCTTTACCTCTTCTCCCCCATCTCTTTACCTTTTCCCCCCATCTCTTTACCTCTTCTCCCCATCTCTTTACCTTTTCTCCCCCATCTCTTTACCTCTTCTCCCCCATCTCTTTACCTATTCTCCCCATCTCTTTACCTCTTCTCCCCCATCTCTTTACCTCTTCTCCCCATCTCTTTACCTATTCTCCCCATCTCTTTACCTCTTCTCCCCCATCTCTTTACCTCTTCTCCCCCATCTCTTTACCTATTCTCCCCATCTCTTTACCTATTCTCCCCATCTCTTTACCTCTTCTCCCCCATCTCTTTACCTCTTCTCCCCCATCTCTTTACCTCTTCTCCCCCATCTCTTTACCTCTTCTTTACCACTTCACCTCCCTCATTGAAACTCTTCCTCTGAGGGAGAAACACCACGCTGAAAACATACACAAAAGCACACACACACACACACACACATGCCCGCTAGCACGCACGAACACACAAACAGGGAGGCCCCTGCACTGGAAGAAAGAGAGAAATGCCACCCAAACATTGTTAGCATTGGGAGAACATTAGACTCTCTGGCGACACAGACGTGCCTATTGTTTAAAGACCTGACTCCAAACACTACGAATATGGCATGACTTCTGTCACTCCGTGGCCTCTCCCTCTCTTTTCTTCTTCTCTCTCCCGTCCTCATTCAAAACCCACCTTGTCTGTGCATTTTGCTGAGCCTTTTTGCACATGTGGGAGAGGACTACTTCCTAACCCTCTATCCTTCTAAATCACCCTCCCTCCTGCACCAACAACATACCAGCATTACTAGGGCCCAGAGGTTTCCCTGGTTAGGTTGAGTGGTCTGGAAAACTCCTGTTCCTATACTACAAACTTAGAAGGGTAACCCTTTCCATCAGCATGCGAGCAACGAGCCGTACCTCTTAAATAGGATCGCAAAGTAAAGCCTTCTCCTTATTCTGCTGATTTGTATTTCCAAATTCTATAGAGGATTTAGGATTTGCCTAATCCTTTTAACCATGCAAATACTTTTGAATTCTTCCCAAAAAAGTAAACCCGATTAAGATGTTGGGAAACAGGGCATTTGATTGGCAACGTAATCTTGGGTAGAAGAACCATTCATATGGAATTAACTGGATTATACTGGATATAGAGCGTTCATCCTCCCGGACGGTCTTCCTTCTGCACTGTAACCGGTAATAAACAAATGAGATGATAAAACAGAGGAGTGAAATGATAAATGAGATTATATAACGAACAAGACATTCTATTGGCTCGCCATCTCTCTCGTCCTCCCTCAAATCAAGGGATTGAAAATGGGCCCCCTTTCTGAAATCTCACCCTGTGAGCAAATTGAAATCTTCAGAGGATGAATTATTTCTGTGCTAGCCGGAAGCTCATCGACACACACAGCAGCAAAAACACGTCTTTACTCGACCAGCTTTGAAGTTGATGAAGCGAAGGGACACTGCAACAACTAGGCTATAGTAGGATGCACAGTCCACATCAAGGGGGGGGGGCAAAGTACGGCACTTCAAACCGGCCCGCAGGACATAATAAAAAAACAATACTAAAAAAATGTTTAATGCCTTAGGCCGCTGCGCCACTCAGGAGGCTCCAGCAAATTCATTTTAACAACAATTGGTCCCCTGAAAAATGCGTCCCTCCGATGAATTTCAAAATCCTGATGTGGCCCTCGAGCCAAAAAGTTTGCCCACCCCTGGTCTACATAGTCTCATCCACTCACTGACTCATTCACAACTATGCAGGAATAATGTATGGTAATATCCATATGTCCAGTTGAAATGAAGTATTTTCTGAGGAAAGTAATGCGAAACAAGTTGATCCAACAATGACAGTGTTAGAAGCTCAAGATGATCCGTAAGATGATCACATCCCCACAAATATTACCCCATATATCAAATCTGACACCTAAAATGTGGCTAGATGACCAATAATAGGCTACATCTCTATACGACAGCAATGTTTACATTTGTGATCACCCTTACACATATATATTTTTTTAAATCAGGTGAAAAAAAACATGTTTTTCAGAAATGTTTGAAGTTTCAAATTTACATTTTTGTGGATTTTATTTACCCAACATGTATATTTTTCACATTTTCACCACTTTCAGCTACATCTGGTCTCCGGTCCAGGGCTGACCAGAACCAACCCTGTTTAGCTTCAGAAGGAAACCAGCAGTGGGATGCAGGGTGCTATGTTGCTGAAAGGAATGTACCACAACTTGCAACTATAGAAAAAAGGCAGGAAAAGCAAAGGCCAGGGTAACATAAACAAAGATAAGTCAAATTGCAGGAAAGAGGGAGGCGTTTTATTTAGTTGCTCATACATTTAAAAAAGAAAACTGAAATACAAAATGTTGCATCCATTTACAATGAATTTGCTCTCGCATTTAAAAAGTATTTCCTTGCTATACTATACAGTGTTTGTTTACATTTACTTTGTTTACAAACATTGGAGTTTTCTTACATGTAAAACTGAAAATTGGATTGCACGTGCAACACAGCATTCCTAACCTAGCCTACAATGTCTGCTGTGTGGATAATGGAATTCATTGCCCTTGACAATCAACAGTTCACGGTTGTGGGTGATGTTGGATTTCGCGACTGGTCGAGCGCCAGTACACACTAACGTAACACATAATAGCGTCCCTGCTGTTAGCTTCACGACATATTATGGAACGTTGTTTGGGGCTTTGCGTGTCAAAAAAGATGCACGTCAAATAACACTATTTGACAATAACCCTATTTGAAGCGTTAAATAAGCTTTTAATTTGAAACGCCAAATAACACAGTTCTATTATAGAATGTTGTGTGTTCTGCAAGCCAAGCGCCACCACTACTATCAGTAGCACTGTCAAAGCTGTACAAAAAAAGACTGCAAACAAGCAAACACCGGCCACGAACGATGTGTTGACAATACAGCGTTGGTAATAAAGCATTTTTTGATCATATTAAGCATATTGTGAGTATTGACATTCATATTGCACTGTACAGCTTTACACACGGATTGGGGATCAATGAAGCGGGGTAACAGTCTCCTCAATACCCAATATATTTTTTCCCAACATCCTCCTCAGACTCCAAAACATCCACGCAGTATTGTTTTTCCTCTGGAATATTGTGCAATGCACATGGGTTGACAATAAATGTGGCTCAATTCACAGTTATTTCAGAGTCCCGCAATAAGAGCTACGATGCTAATGTTCTCTGGGTGTCACTGAGTAGACTGATACCCCATGTCATTGATCCACAATCCATAGGTAAGGCTGTACGATGAAATAAGTATGCCCCCAATGCAATGACCAGCACTGTCGGTGAGCAAGACAACTTTTCCAGCATCATAGCATACATATCGATGAATCGTTGTGACATATGAAATACGAGTGATAGTGTAATCAATGTGTAATAACTATGTAAAAAATGCATGAACGCGTTAAATTATTATGTGATGTGCAGTCATATTCAGGTCCTGATTGGTCAACAAGCTTATTTGACACTATAACACTATTTGACGAGTATCTTTATTGACAGGCAAAGACGCAAACGGCCTTCCATAGAAAGCCTGGTTGAGAATGAAATAACTGAACGATGAAACAGCACAGCAAGTAAATGGAAGAAATAGGTTTGATCATGTTTTACAGGTAATGGGAACATACGTAAATGCCAACAAAATAACTTTTTGGTCCGTGTGGTGTGTGTGTGTAACCTTTATCCTCTTAAGTCGACCCTCTACTTTTTTGAACATTTTGTTAAAAATCGCGCAACATTTCAGCGCCCTGCTACTCATGCCAGGAATATAGTATATGCATTTGCTTAGTCTGTGTGGATAGAAAACACTCAGACGTTTAAAAAACTGGTTAAATCACTGCTGTGGCTTTACCAGAACGGCATTTACATTGAAAAGCACAGGAAAAACTGATCACTGAAAATGGGAAAATATATCCATGCGCTACTTGAACCCATTGATAAACGTGAACCACAATTAATTGACTGAGGTTGCAGTACCTACAGCTTCCACACGGTGTCTAGAGTCTTGTCATTTCCCTTCGAGTTTTTTCTTGGTCAAACACATGCAGGACACCGTATCTCCTCCGGTCTAGGACCGGATATTTTCGTTGAGTTTCTAGCCGGACATTTTTCCAGACGGACAGCTAATGATCTTTACATCGCCTCCTGATGAATTTTATCGCTTATTAACGTTTACTAATACCTAAAGTTGCATTACAAACGTATTTCGAAGTGTTTTGTGAAAGTTTATCGTCGACTTTTTGAATTTTAAAAAATGACGTTACGTTTTGAAACTATGTTTTTTTCGTTTATCACACAGTCTACATATAACGATATCTAGGCTTTATATGGACCGATTTAATCGAAATAAAGACCCAAATAGTGTTTATGGGACATCTAGGAGTGCCAACAAAGAAGATGGTGAAAGGTAATGAATGTTTTCTATTTTTTTGTGCGGTTTGTGTAACGCCGAAATGCTAATTATTTTGTTTACGTCCCCTGTGGGTCTTTTGGGGTGTTGCATGCTATCAGATAATAGCTTCTCATGCTTTCGCCGAAAAGCATTTTAAAAATCTGACTTGTTGCCTGGATTCACAACGAGTGTAGCTTTAATTCGATACCCTGCATGTGTATTTTAATGAACTTTTGAGTTTTAACTAATACTATTAGCATTTAGCGTAGCGCATTTGCATTTCCAGAGCTCTAGTTGGGACGCAAGCGTCCCGAGTAGAAGCAACAGGTTATTTGACTAGGCATGTCAGGCATGTTAAATACTGGTTATCTGTATCGGGTTGTTTTTGCAAGGAAAATATCGGATATCGGTATCGGGCAAAAATGTCGTATCGGTGCATCACTACTGGAAAGTGTGTCAACGTGAGACTCTTAGCCCACCAATCTCTAACTAATTCACAAATATACTCACTAATGCATTTCTCTCCAGGAAACGGTACACTGGCTTTACAATTCACATATTCTCCTAATTACGTAAGAGCAGCTCCTGCAGCTGAAGCTGTGCCTGCGTAGCTAGCTGAGTGATCCTTATTCACTGCAGGCCTGATAGCCTGACAGGGGTGGTGGTAATTGGGCTCCCTGACGGGGTTACACAATAGAAAAAGTCCTGTCAGACGCTACGATTTGTTTCCCTGCCAGTCTGCTGAGACTCTTCATCCTCCAGGCTGACGAGCGTGTTTGTTCAAACTAGGGTTAGTAACAGTAGGCTACAACATGGAACTCAGTGAACAAGCTATAAAGCTTTAGGCAGAAGACACACTCGCTCAGCTAGGCTCAAATATCTCCATAACAATGCAAGTACAGTCACAGCAATAATTGCTATTGATTAAAGAGGCAACTTACATGTATAGTGCCATTTGGAATAAAGGCACAACAAACAGTATTCACCTTGAAGTTCACTGAAATGTTGGTTAGATCTATTGACCATTACAGTGCATCGGCAAGTGCGTGACCCAATATTACACACGTTGTTAAGATTTAAAGTAGGCCTAAACTGTGACACTATGGCCGACCCTCAACTAGTTTATAGGCAGTTACCATTAGCTGTGCAGTTACACACTTGACATTTACAGTAAATATCGGAACATGCCAGTACGAAACACATCGATATTCACATGATCTGCCTCCAGAGTTCACACGTCAAGATGGCTTCTCCTTACTTTGCTCCTCACAGGTACCTGACAAGTTATTCAGAAGGCCTGAATTCTATATGATATATCCTGTACTGTCTGTGACGTCTGCAGTAACCATTTCAGACAAGTGTCATTTTTATAGCCCTCTCTGATGGGTAGAGCATACTCTCTGTGTGTGTGTGTGTGTGTGTGTGTGTGTGTGTGTGTGTGTGTTTCGCATGCGTTTGTGTGTGTGTGTGTGTGTGTGTGTCATGGTTAGAGTGCACTAGCAATGGTATAGCTAGCCACGAAAATGAAAGAAAGCTCTTGATTCCAGTCAGCCCGCCTCGGATTTGCAGGTTAACAACAGAGAACGGATTAGAGAGAAAGACCAAATGGTTGCCGACTCCAAGGGCATGGAACGAGTGGCGGACTGGCGGTGCAGAGAAAAGGAGAGCTCAGAGGGGCGAGTGCCTGAATGCAAATCTAGGCTGCGTCCCAAATATTCCCTATATAGCACCCTACTTTTGACCAGAGCCCTTACAGTGCACTACATAGGAAATAAGGTGCCATTTGGGACACAACCCCTAAAAAAAAATAAGGATTAGAAGATGTCCTGACGGTCCTGACGGAGGCAGAATTCCACAATGCCTGGGCCGGACTAAAGAGACTACTACAGCAGCCCCACTGTAAGGGCCTCTGATTCACAGTTCACACCAGTGAGTAGATCCTATCAACGGTATTCTATGCGACTTGGTAGTTGAACGTAGTAGCGTTAGCAAGCATACACAATGCACTTCAGAGGCACACTCTGCCAACACGAATGGGTAACTCCCTGATTCTTCTGAAGGGAGGACACAGAAAAACATATCTGGCTTTGGTTAGCATCAAAGGTGGTCTGTCCTCCAAGGTGTGAATGAATGACTGCCACAATAACCTATTCAAAATTCTCCAACCAGACCAATATAAACGACGATGACATTAAAATATTGATTGAGTGTTCTGAAGTTAGGGAAAATCCCTTCTATAAATGTGCTCGCACGACAACAGAGTTCGGCTAGGGCTTGACAAGTAGCTCACCCTTCATGCTTAAGGAATGTGACGATGAAGATTGACTAAGATCTTTTACAGGACCAGTCAGTCAGAGAGGGCAGCGAGCATTGAGTCATCGCTTTGTTACATTTTTAACTCGTGTAACGTGTTCCTCGTGAATCATCCCAGACAGCTTCAGAAACAGCTTCTGCTCGTTGTCAAGGGGCGGAGATCATAGAAGAAGAATTCTGTAGGCTACAGTGCACATAATGAGGATGGCGCGTTTCCTGGACACGGCCTTCAATGACATAGCCAGATTGGTGTGTGCTGTAGCCAACTCCTATTGTCATTGTCATCCAAGGACCATATGAGGTTGGCAAGACCACACAAACAGATCTGGCACCAGGCTATCAATGACATAGCTGCTAGATAGATACATCAGGGTCTGGTCAAGGTTTCCACGGTCAACAGGGTGGAGCTCCATTCTTATGGATCTCTGCCAAAACAAGTAACAACCCACCCATCCAGCAGCCCACAGGAAGTAGGAAGGAAGCTCTTGGTTGGACACTGTTGTCCATGGTGTGTGTGTTTGCCCTACTAGCAGAGCAGGGTAATGGATCAATGCAATGGTTCTAGCTCTTAGACCACCTCAGTTCTAACCAGTGAACATCACCTCACCTGCATTGTGACACAACTACCTCCTCTCATGAATTGCCTGAGAATCTGGGTAATTCCATCTTCCTTCTGGGGAGTTTTCGTTTTGAGGATCTTACCTATCCGCCCCCGGCCGCTTTATTCTTTACTGGGACTGTTATTACTCACACAGAGGTAATTGCCAACAGGCTATTACACAAAATAGGGCCTGGTGATTATCGGGTATGTATGATTCAGAGAGAAAGTGCATTGTCCTCTATTTCACAATAAACCTATATTCATGTATTCAAATAGAGCTGCTTATTATCTGGCTGTGTGAAGTGGAACATTAAAATAGCCACTGACACTCTCTTAATTGGATGGCACCAATGGCTGTGCTCTGGTCTTCAGTCTAAAAGTCCTTCACTCGCCCATAATTATACTTCATAATAGTCCTTATGCATTATGATGACACATGAAAAGCCATCGAGGCGAGGAGGCATATCCCGAACAATGCGAACTCTGATCATCTCTCATCTGACAAATACAGGGTTACGGTGTGTGTGTGTGTGTGTGTGTGTGTGTGTGTGTGTGTGTGTGTGTGTGTGTGTGTACCCGGAATGCACAACTGCACTCATACTCCTGCCACATCCGTTTTGACCGGTCACTGTTAAACACTCTTATGCAAAAATCAGAAACTTTCTGTCCAAAAATGATGCAGAAAAATTAATCCATGCTTTTGTCACTTCTAGGTTAGACTACTGCAATGCTCTATTTTCCGGCTACCCGGATAAAGCACTAAATAAACTTCAGTTAGTGCTGAATACGGCTGCTAGAATCCTGACTAGAACCAAAAAATTTGATCATATTACTCCAGTGCTAGCCTCTCTACACTGGCTTCCTGTCAAAGCAAGGGCTGATTTCAAGGTTTTACTGCTAACCTACAAAGCATTACATGGGCTTGCTCCTACCTATCTCTCTGATTTGGTCCTGCCGTACATACCTACACGTACGCTACAATCACAAGACGCAGGCCTCCTAATTGTCCCTAGAATTTCTAAGCAAACAGCTGGAGGCAGGGCTTTCTCCTATAGAGCTCCATTTTTATGGAACGGTCTGCCTACCCATGTCAGAGACGCAAACTCGGTCTCAACCTTTAAGTCTTTACTGAAGACTCATCTCTTCAGTGGGTCATATGATTGAGTGTAGTCTGGCCCAGGAGTGGGAAGGTGAACGGAAAGGCTCTGGAGCAACGAACCGCCCTTGCTGTCTCTGCCTGGCCGATTCCCCTCTTTCCACTGGGATTCTCTGCCTCTACCCTGTTACGGGGGCTGAGTCACTGGCTTACTGGGGCTCTCTCATGCCGTCCCTGGGGGGGGTGCGTCACCTGGGTGGGTTGATTCACTGTTGTGGTCGGCCTGTCTGGGTTGGCGCCCCCCTTGGGTTGTGCCGTGGCGGAGATCTTTGTGGGCTATACTCGGCCTTGTCTCAGGATGGTAAGTTGGTGGTTGAAGATATCCCTCTAGTGGTGTGGGGGCTGTGCTTTGGCAAAGTGGGTGGGGTTATATCCTTCCTGTTTGGCCCTGTCCGGGGGTGTCCTCGGATGGGGCCACAGTGTCTCCTGACCCCTCCTGTCTCAGCCTCCAGTATTTATGCTGCATTAGTTTATGTGTCGGGGGGCTAGGGTCAGTTTGTTATATCTGGAGTACTTCTCCTGTCCTATTCGGTGTCCTGTGTGAATCTAAGTGTGCGTTCTCTAATTCTCTCCTTCTCTCTTTCTTTCTCTCTCTCGGAGGACCTGAGCCCTAGGACCATGCCCCAGGACTACCTGACATGACGACTCCTTGCTGTCCCCAGTCCACCTGGCCATGCTGCTGCTCCAGTTTCAACTGGCCTGGGCCCTAGGACCATGTCCCAGGACTACCTGACATGATGACTCCTTGCTGTCCCCAGTCCACCTGGCCATGCTGCTGCTCCAGTTTCAACTGTTCTGCCTTACTATTATTCAACCATGCTGGTCATTTATGAACATTTGAACATCTTGGCCACGTTCTGTTATAATCTCCACCCGGCACAGCCAGAAGAGGACTGGCCACCCCACATATGCTCTCTCTAATTCTCTCTTTCTTTCTCTCTCTCTCGGAGGACCTGAGCCCTAGGACCGTGCCCCAGGACTACCTGACATGATGAGTCCTTGCTGTCCCCAGTCCACCTGACTGTGCTGCTGCTCCAGTTTCAACTGTTCTGCCTTATTATTATTCGACCATGCTGGTCATTTATGAACATTTGAACATCTTGGTCATGTTCTGTTATAATCTCTACCCGGCACAGCCAGAAGAGGACTGGCCACCCCACATAGCCTGGTTCCTCTCTAGGTTTCTTCCTAGGTTTTGGCCTTTCTAGGGAGTTTTTCCTAGCCACCGTGCTTTTACACCTGCATTGTTTGCTGTTTGGGGTTTTAGGCTGGGTTTCTGTACAGCACTTTGAGATATCAGCTGATGTACGAAGGGCTATATAAATAAATTTGATTTGATTTGATTTGATTTATGCAAAAGCCCACTGACAGAATACTGTTTATAATATCCAGTGGATAACTTTGTCCTTGAACACTATCTCTCCAGGACAACACAGTCACAGATTGTAATTTGAAACAATTAAAATCATAGCACTTCAAGAGTAAATAAATCAATCTGGCCAGATGATGAAGTTGGCTCCTGCCTGCACTTTGGCTCTGCACTTTTGATTAAAGGGCATCTGATCACAGTAGGCTAAATCACAGTACTCATGTGTATTCATTTACAGATCAGAAGGCACCTGGGTTAAAGATATATGAACCATGAATCCCTGCATTAGAACTGGGCTAGTCAAGATCAAATGGCACAGAACAGAAGCCATTCATTATCTGGTTGATGGGTGCTCATGTGATAAACCGGTTGAGGGGAAAACGGAACGGATGCCAGACCGGTGACCTCATAATGTAAACATATGGGGGGGGGTTACTTCATCAAGCGTGCTGTATTAATTATTATTAATTTAGTTGTGATCGAATGGACAGTGTTTGGGTCAGGCTGTTAGAGACACTAGTCATACATTTGTTGAGAAACCTGTTGAGGAAAATCCAATGATTTAAACCCAGTATATTCTCATGTGTTGTTGTCATACGGATTAGAGAAGAATTAACAGCGTGGCAGTAGACTAGGCTGTATTGTGGAGCCTTTTTGGACGGAAGCTCTGCTTCCTCTAGTTCCTTCCTTTTGACTAGGCTAATAATCAACATTTAGACAGATCGTCGACATGTGTTGTTACACGTTTATAGCGTGGAAATATCCCTTATTAGACTACCCCACACATAGCCTAACAATGATACAGATGAGAAGAAATTAAACTCGTTTGATCTCAAACAATGTCGCATTCACACGCACAGCGACCGTGCAAATAACCGGTATGATGATCATTCGATTAAAAAAAAGTTTTGTCGGGAGATACGTGAGAAACGTGAGAAAGGCCACCAGAAAATCCTCAAATTCATTGACAGGTCGAACAACAAACGTTTCAACGCGCGTTAAATGTCCACGAGGTTCAATAAAAGAATAGGTAACTTACATATTGCTTCAGGCAACGCATTTCCCACCAAATCGGTGTCGAGGTCTTTGCTTTGCATTTTATTCATTCAATCATGCGCTTTTCGGCTCGTCCTCTCCCGACGGTATGTATACTCATTCCTCAGACAGAAGGGAAACTTGGTTGAGTCACTCTAGTTGCTCACCAGCGCGCACAGACTACCCCTATTTCCAAATGGAAAACGCTGGAGACGCACCGGGTAGGCAGCACTCTTTCGGAAAAAAACGGTGCCACACACAGAATAACAATGTGGTTAGTTGGAAACTATTTGGGCTGCAATACCATCAACGTTCCTAAATTGCTTAGGATCAGAAAGATACAGAGGGGGAGGAGAGAGGGGAAATAAGTAAACCCACACAACAGCTGACGGTATTCTCATTGTACGGACAGTCGGATGCTGGCCTCCGGATCGGACTGTTCCATAGCCAGTAGGGGTGTGAATATGTTATGGAGCACGTTTATTTTCAATCTTTATACCGCATTATCTAATTCACAACGAATAACATATGTTTTGTATTATTATGTTGTAATTACTTATATTTGAATATGTACATGTTTAAACGTGTTTAATCAAATACTTCACATATGATACAAATGTATACCCCATTCATTCCAAATGGAGCCAGCCGTCTATAAAAGAATACAACCTCTGGTCCATTCCAGTGTAAAGTATTTCAATGCTTTTCATGTGTTGAATGCCTGACCACTGCTTCAACGATGCTATCACCCAAACAACATTGAAAACAAATGTTTTTAAATATATTTTCTAGAGGTCACATATAGCCTAATTATTATACTATAACCCCCTTGGGTTGTGCCGTGGCAGAGATCTTTGTGGGCTATACTCGGCCTTGTCTCAGGATGGTAAGTTGGTGGTTGAAGATATCCCTCTTGTGGTGTGAGGGCTGTGCTTTGGCAAAGTGGATGGGGTTATATCCTTCCTGTTTGGCCCTGTCCGGGGGTATCATCGGATGGGGCCACAATGTCTCCTGACCCCTCCTTTCTCAGCCTCCAGTATTTATGCTGCAGTAGTTTATGTGTCGGGGTGCTAGGGTCAGTTTGTTATATCTGGAGTACTTCTCCTGTCTTATCCGGTGTCCTGTGTGAATTTAAGTATGCTCTCTCTAATTGTCTCTTTCTCTCTTTCTTTCTCTCTCTCGGAGGACCTGAGCCTTAGGACCATGCCTCAGGACTACCTGGCTTGATGACTCCTTGCTGTCCCCAGTCCACCTGGCCGTGCTGCTGCTCCAGTTTCAACTGTTCTGCCTGCGGTTATGGAACCCTGACCTGTTCACCGGACGTGCTACCTGTCCCAGACCTGCTGTTTTCAACTCTCTAGAGACAGCAGGAGCGGTAGAGATACTCTTAATGATCGGCTATGAAAAGGCAACTGACATTTACTCCTGAGGTGCTGACTTGCTGCACCCTCGAAAACTACTGTGATTATTATTATTTGACCCTGCTGGTCATTTATGGACATTTGAAGATCTTGTCCATGTTCTGTTATAATCTCCACCCGGCACAGCCAGAAGAGGACTGGCCACCCCTCATAGCCTGGTTCCTCTCTAGGTTTCTTCCTAGGTTTTGGCCTTTCTAGGGGGTTTTTCCTAGCCACCGTGCTTCTACACCTGCATCGCTTGCTGTTTGGGGTTTTAGGCTGGGTTTCTGTACAGCACTTTGAGATATCAGCTGATGTAAGAAGGGCTATATAAATACATTTGATTCAATTTTATTTTATTTATTAGTGCATCACCTGGTAGACTAGCCTATCAGGTGACGCACACGGACTAACAAAAGAAAACACTGTAAACTGTATTCGCGACATCGCTCATTCTAATATTTATACTACTGTACTTTGTATTCAGCTACATTGTTTATACAGACCACATATGTATTAATGTAATGGATTATTGACATAGTTCACTCTAATATAGCCTAGGGGGAGTATTTCTGTCTGTAATAAAGCCCTTTTGTGGGGGAAAAACTCATTCCGATTGGCTGGGTCTGTCTCCCCAGTGGTGGGTGGGCCATTGCCCAGTCATGTGCAATCCATAGATTAGGGCCTAATGAATGTATTTCAATTGACAGATTTCCTTCTATGAACTGTAACTCAGTCAAAACTTTGCAATTGTTGCATGTTGAGTTTATATTTCTGTTCAGTATATTTTGGCACACTTATTGTCCTGCTATTGACCATGAAAAAGTGAAACCTAAAGTATAATTCACTCTCCAGAAGTGTTTAAATACTATCATCTCTCGCCAGGGGCGCAACTTTGGATTTAGAAGTGGGGAGGACATAATTATTTTTTTATTTTTTTATCCAGTCGTCCAAACAGACTACCTGACCGCTCAGAGGCGTCCGCATGGGCCTAAAGCACACCATTGCCTCGTTTGGTATCACATTCCAATTATAAAACTGGGGGGGACAAAGATGCAGAATGTGTCCCCTTCCTCGTTCTCGTCCCCAGTGAAAGTTGCTACCCTGTCTCTGGCAGAAATTAAAATGAGACTGCTGTCTAAATTCAGTTGTTACTTTATGTTGGCATGGCCAAAAGTCCGGCTAAGATTTTGCCCTATGATTAATGCCTTAGTCTTAGTCTGCACAATTTCAAAACAACGTCAAGACACCACAGTGACCACTCTCTCTGGAACTACACGTTTGTAGAAGTTTGTGAAAGACCCCAAAAGTTCAAGGCCATCATCAATGGAAACTGACCATATAAAATGCGACATTGCACCATGTGAGAATGATATTCTCTGAACACATGTTTTGTTCAAAACTCTCATGTGTGCATCTCAGGTAGGCCTAGACTGACCCTAGTCCCTAGGAATTATGTTACCAACATGCACAACCTAAATCTCTTGACCTTTGACTCAGGAGTGGGATGCACACTCACTTTAATTAGGATTCTCATCACAGTGTGTAAAAGATGCTGATTCCTTCGACCGTTCCAGTCTGAAGGATTAGACATTTGCTGGGGATTTGGACTGTGAGGGCACATGCAGTGAAAACAAGAGAAGAGGGTGCACAGCAGCACAATTATTGGCACATGGTTTAGCATACCAACACACAATAATTGGCACGAAACATGTTTCTCCTTTATAAATCAAATCAAATCCAATTTTATTTGTCACATACACATGGTTAGCAGATGTTAATGCGGGTGTAGCGAAATGCTTATAGTAAAATAATGGAACATTTCGGCAAATGATATGATAAAGTTATCTTTCACACATTGATACGATATATAACGTTCTTTGTAGAGAGACAACTCCAGTCAGTGTTCTTGTGTGTGAATCTGACCTTTTGTTTTGCTGTGATGGATCTGATTTATATCAGGACTTGTTTTTACTGCAATGTTTGCGCTTACAGAAACAACATGCCAATCTGTGCCAAAACAATGCTGGAGAAGTATAACAAAATGAAACGTCTTCACAATTCTTTAGTATGTTCTAATACAGCATTCCAATCATATTTGTTGTGCAGTCTAATGGGGCTTATAAGGTCATTTAGCAAACGGCGACTGCAATGCCAAATAGAAGCAGAGTGGAAATACGTGTTTAGATTTCTTGATTTCATTAGTTCATCGTGCACTGAAAAAGATACCAAATGTACAAGCTTCTCCATAATGGATCTCTCCACTCGTTCCAACTGAAGCACTCTATCCCCCGCCTGTGGATTTCAAGGAGCATCTGCCAAGGAGGGGGCTGTGATGGGGGGTAATCGGCACGCTTGAGAGGGGACCCCCCCCACCCCAAAAGAAAAAGACCCAGTAGGGCTCCTTTGTGCAGCTGTTCAGTCGTTTTAGCACAAACCCCCAAGAGCCACCTGTCACTGCAACTAGAAAGGAGCGTGTGTGTGTGTGTGTGTGTGCTGGTGAGCAGGGGGCTTGTGTGTGTGCTGGTGAGCAGGGGGCTTGTGTGTGTGCTGGGGAGCAGGGGGCTTGTGTGTGTGCTGGGGAGCAGGGGGCTTGTGTGTGTGTGCTGGGGAGCAGGGGGCTTGTGTGTGTGCTGGGGAGCAGGGGGCTTGTGTGTGTGTCTGTGCACATGCTTGATTGCTTGTTTGCATATCTGACAGTTCATTTTTTGAAGAGGGAATTTCAAATGAAAAGAGAGACAGAGATATTCAGTTGGACTTGGCTTGGGATGAATCCAGAAACCTATTCAACAATATTTAATTTGTTTTATGATTTGGTCCCAGTAGTATACCCAAGAGCCTTTTACAAAGATATGAGATGAATAGTAGCAAATGAAGCACTTTCAGTTGCCTGTGGAGGTCTTTGCCACATATACGAAATGAAGATGAATTGAAGACAGATGTGAAAAATAACCTATAATAGGATCGAGGGAAGAGCATGACGTTTCATTTTCAGGAGATGAAGAGTAAATTAAGAATGTATATCCTTCTGCCTTGCAGTCAGACATAGGTTCATGTACAGTGGAGAGCAATATGCTTATAAACATGTGAGATTACTATTAAAAATGGGACAAATACTTTACATTTGATGTTATTAATTTGATATAACATAAGAGCTCATGTTACATAGACTGGGTTGGAGATGCTCATAGCTCAACGTTGCACAGTGCAATAACCTAACAACCATGTTGGCAAAACAGGTTGACTTCGTATGTTCTCTTTCTGTATACTAGAATGTGCTACTGTGAGTGCTGCAAGCTGGAGCCCTAGAACATTGTACAGTTAGACCTTTCAGCATGACTTCCCTGCATGCAGTATTTGCAGAGATTTGGGAGTTTAGTGCAACGGTTTAAAAGGTTTATTCACTACCTTTTTAGAGCTCCCTGCTTTGGCTTTGTCATTGTAATCCCAATGTTTCTGCCAATCTATCAATTTTTCTGTACTCACACAGGACAGTAAAGAGCAACTTGCCATGGGTAATTAAATGAGGAACAATGCTTTTCTCAATTACCTCTCTCCGTGATAAACTACTCTTCATACTTTGGACTGCGTTGTAACTACCCATGGCGAAACAGGGATGACATGGCATGTGAACGATTCGATCAACAGTACAAAAGCACTCTTTGCTTATTTTGTCCTGTTTATTCAACTTGAGAAACCTTTTAACATCCGTGACTGTTTCACATGGACTGTAGCTGAACAAATGTAACATTTTCAAAACATAGCTTTATTTGTCACATGCTTTGTAAACAACGGCTGTAGACTAACAGTGAAACGGTTACTAAGGGGCCCTTCCCAATAATGCAGAGAGAAAAAAGAGAAATAGTAGAAACAAAAACAAAAAAAACAAAAAATGAGAAGATTAAAGGATCAGTGTAGAGTTTAGCACACAGAACAACATTGTGTTTATGCCATTTGAAATGTGTCAATCTTTGCACAGGAAGCAAAGGAAATCTGGTCCCGGATCTGTTTGTGCTGTATAACCAACTTATGGTTGTTATCAAGGCTATAGAGCACAAACAGATCTGAAACCTTGCTAAAAGGAACTCATTGGTTTCATCACAGATTTCTCGGTTGCGATGACAAGAAAAACACACTTTTAAAGAAAGGTTTGTAGATTTGGCCATTCTATAGGTCCATAATACATAACTGTGACAATAACAGTCAAAGTAATATAAACGTTTTAGATGGTCTCCTACCTGGAAGTTACTGATTAAGCTTTTTCATTTTAAGAGCCTTTTTCTACTGCCCTCTCAAACCCAAGCTTGAGGGAGAAAAGCAGTCCTTTCATTCTATGTGCTGGAGCACACTTCTTTTTAGATCCCCTTTTCAAGAGATCTGCAAATGCACCTAATCTTTTGTACCCCCTCTTTCCAGGGTATTCAGACCCCCCATCCTTTCATCTGTCTCTCAATGACCCCACACACGCAGTCACGCACAGGATTAATATTTTGGATAAATCTTTTGAAAAACACACATTTGCTACAGCCTTGTAGTGCCAGTGAACTTATTGCAACTGAATTATCTTGATATATCCACTGCACACCCAGAGCATGATGTAAAGTCCTCACTCTGTCTTAAAGAACATGGGTATGACTGTTTCTCTGTGCGCTGAAGTAATGGTTGGTGATAAGGCTACACAAAGGAGTCAGTGACATTTGTTATAAAGTTGGCCTCCAAAAATACAGTACCAGTCAAAAGTTTGGACACATCTACTCTTTCCAGGGTTTTTCTTCTTTAAAAAAAAAACTGTACATGAATAACAAATGAATACAGAGTCATCTTGTGCAAGATTACAAAAATGACACATTCGCAACTGTGTGTAAAAAGCCAGATTCTTCTCTGAGGAAGAAACATTAGATTAATTGGCACAAGTGCAAATTATGATTAGACACCGTCCCAAATGGATTAAGTGTCTTCCTACAATGCCCAAATCTAATTTATCTCGGGGTAAAGAAGGCAAAACACTGTTTGAGTAGCTCCAACTACTGAACAGCGAAGCCACCTGATTGTTCCAGAACACCTGTAAAACAGAAACACAAGTTGTCCTATGAAAGAAGCTTTGAACAATGAATAAAAAAATAATTCCATGGTTGAATTACATTGGGTTGACTCGATTACATTCAGTTGACTCACCCTATTTTGGTGGAACACCCTCAATGTACTTTTAAAGGTAGTCTCATCCATGGTCCATTCCATACATCAGTATACTTCTGGCGTTCTCTCTCTTTATTTGCTTGAGCCGACAGCGTGATAGGAAAATGAAAGGGCCCAGAAGAAAACACACGGTTGGAGGAGTCAGGAGGCCTATGTTCTTATAGAAAGCATTTCCATGTGGTGGTAATGAGCCATTGGAAACCAGATGGGCGTAGAGAGGGAGAAAATGGCCTGACATGAGGGCTTCCATTAGCTTTCTGCATGTAAAGGGGTCAACATAGAATTTGCTAGCAGGGCTGGCAGAGCTTTGCGCAGTGTCGCAATGGTCGTTTTTCGTCACACGTTTTAGGAAGCGTCTGCGGAAACTGGTGAGACATACGAGAGCCTTTACAACCACTCAATGCAGTTGTATTCGGACAAACACACAAAAGACAACAGCTGGAAGGAGATATCACGGATATCACATTTGATCACTGATACTGATATCAAAGAAACATGGAGAAAGATTTGGGACCGGTATGTTCGCAATCTGAAAAGGGTGAAGGAGATGAGGAGTGGGGCTGCCGCTGGTGTGTGTGTCCCACCGATTGTCTGACACCTGGATTGGTTTCGTGTTCACATGAAACACCGTCAGCAGACACCAATAATATGCCAAATACGGTATGTGCTCTTGTCAAATCCAATCTAATTGCATTGGTCGCATACACATATTTAGCGGATGTTATTGCGGGTGTAGCGAAATGCTTGTGCTATGTCATGCAGCCGGGTCCTTTTGTACAGTGTGTGTGTTTCCAATCCTAAATAGATAGACATAGTTAGATCATGTGGAATTTGCTCTTTTCTGGATGGGAGAAACTGTGAGTGGGAAATATTCAGTGTTGTTATCATACTGATTATCAGGGCTAGTTCAACAATCTGAAATAAGACAGTGTGGTGTGTATGTGCACCAATTAGACTGAGATGTTTATAAAAATCTGTAATTTTGAGTAAGCACTTTAACTCAAAAGGAGCCTATGAAGATATTTTAAGATTGCTTGCAATTTTTCCCAATGTATTCGCCATCTGCTTGTAGGTGGTGGAGTGGGGTGGTGTTTTGGACAGCCCAGAAATAGAGTTGAGCCCTGATGGCCCATCTATAGGTGGTTCATTGCCCCTTGGTTCGCCATCGCTCTACCCGGCCTGGTTCGTCACCTCCTCGGCCCTTTTCCCCAAAGCCCAGGCCCTTCTCACCAGCATGTTTTTTTTATATAGACTTATTTCCTAATTCATTTTTTCTTTCATCACACTTTTCACCTGTGTATTACATTGTTTCACGTTGAACTATTTTCCTAAATAAATATCAAAAAGGTCTGCAAATGTATTTGTCTGGTTATTTACACTAAAATATTACTGTTCTGAATCAGTCACTCAGTAAACTTCTACTGCTTTGTATTGTACATGAGCTATGTAGATGAGGTTAATGTATTGGGGGTCTGTCCTTATTGCCTACAGCTGGACACTCATTCTCACCACTGTGCCATAGCAATAAAGTAGCGTGTGTAGCGTGTTGATGACTGCGTCGTCAGTGTCTGCAGTGCAAAGGTAATTGTGGAGGGCCACGCAGGCCTTCACAATGGTCTCAGCTTTCTGTGGGGCAACCTCAAGGGCTCGTTCCAGGATCCTCCATCTTGCAGCAAGGATCCCAAAGCAGTTCTTTGAAATTGAGAGTGGTGGTAGTTGCAGATATTCTTGGCTTCATCAAGGCCTGAAGAACCTTTGAATAAAATAATTATTTCCATTAGTATTGAACAACGACACGATGGCTATCAAATGTGTTCTGTAACAACCGTGTGGCCTATGCTTTGAACATAGGCCTTTATCCTTTTACTGGGAGAGCCAGATCCCTTTTATGCGAGATATATAATTACAACGTCTTTAATTGTATAATTGTCACATCATACTGTATGTACAGTACAGTCACATGTATTTAGTTTATCTTACCTGGATATGGTTGCACTAGGTTCACCATCAGAGGGAATGCTTTGTCGCCTACAAAGACATATGGGCTCAGTGTTTGGGTCCGTCGGCAAGCACTCTGGCCTCATTTACATTTACATTTAAGTCATTTAGCAGACGCTCTTATCCAGAGCGACTTACAAATTGGTGCATTCACCTTATGACATCCAGTGGAACAGTAGTGCATCTAAATCTTTTAAGGGGGGGGGGGGTGAGAGGGATTACTTTATCCTATCCTAGGTATTCCTTAAAGAGGTGGGGTTTCAGGTGTCTCCGGAAGGTGGTGATTGACTCCGCTGTCCTGGCGTCGTGAGGGAGTTTGTTCCACCATTGGGGGGCCAGAGCAGCGAACAGTTTTGACTGGGCTGAGCGGGAACTGTACTTCCTCAGTGGTAGGGAGGCGAGCAGGCCAGAGGTGGATGAACGCAGTGCCCTTGTTTGGGTGTAGGGCCTGATCAGAGCCTGGAGGTACTGAGGTGCCGTTCCCCTCACAGCTCCGTAGGCAAGCACCATGGTCTTGTAGCGGATGCGAGCTTCAACTGGAAGCCAGTGGAGGGAGCGGAGGAGCGGGGTGACGTGAGAGAACTTGGGAAGGTTGAACACCAGACGGGCTGCGGCGTTCTGGATGAGTTGTAGGGGTTTAATGGCACAGGCAGGGAGCCCAGCCAACAGCGAGTTGCAGTAATCCAGACGGGAGATGACAAGTGCCTGGATTAGGACCTGCGCCGCTTCCTGTGTGAGGCAGGGTCGTACTCTGCGGATGTTGTAGAGCATGAACCTACAGGAACGGGCCACCGCCTTGATGTTAGTTGAGAACGACAGGGTGTTGTCCAGGATCACGCCAAGGTTCTTAGCGCTCTGGGAGGAGGACACAATGGAGTTGTCAACCGTGATGGCGAGATCATGGAACGGGCAGTCCTTCCCCGGGAGGAAGAGCAGCTCCGTCTTGCCGAGGTTCAGCTTGAGGTGGTGATCCGTCATCCACACTGATATGTCTGCCAGACATGCAGAGATGCGATTCGCCACCTGGTCATCAGAAGGGGGAAAGGAGAAGATTAATTGTGTGTCGTCTGCATAGCAATGATAGGAGAGACCATGTGAGGTTATGACAGAGCCAAGTGACTTGGTGTATAGCGAGAATAGGAGAGGGCCTAGAACAGAGCCCTGGGGGACACCAGTGGTGAGAGCACGTGGTGTGGAGACGGATTCTCGCCACGCCACCTGGTAGGAGCGACCTGTCAGGTAGGATGCAATCCAAGCGTGGGCCGCGCCGTAGATGCCCAACTCGGAGAGGGTGGAGAGGAGGATCTGATGGTTCACAGTATCGAAGGCAGCCGATAGGTCTAGAAGGATGAGAGCAGAGGAGAGAGAGTTAGCTTTAGCAGTGTGGAGCGCCTCCGTGATACAGAGAAGAGCAGTCTCAGTTGAATGACTAGTCTTGAAACCTGACTGATTTGGATCAAGAAGGTCATTCTGAGAGAGATAGCGGGAGAGCTGGCCAAGGACGGCACGTTCAAGAGTTTTGGAGAGAAAAGAAAGAAGGGATACTGGTCTGTAGTTGTTGACATCGGAGGGATCGAGTGTAGGTTTTTTCAGAAGGGGTGCAACTCTCGCTGTCTTGAAGATGGAAGGGACGTAGCCAGCGGTCAGGGATGAGTTGATGAGCGAGGTGAGGTAAGGGAGAAGGTCTCCGGAAATGGTCTGGAGAAGAGAGGAGGGGATAGGGTCAAGCGGGCAGGTTGTTGGGCGGCCGGCCGTCACAAGATGCGAGATTTCATCTGGAGAGAGAGGGGAGAAAGAGGTCAGAGCACAGGGTAGGGCAGTGTGAGCAGAACCAGCGGTGTCGTTTGACTTAGCAAACGAGGATCGGATGTCGTCGACCTTCTTTTCAAAATGGTTGACGAAGTCATCTGCAGAGAGGGAGGAGGGGGAGGGGGAGGAGGATTCAGGAGGGAGGAGAATGTTGCAAAGAGCTTCCTAGGGTTAGAGGCAGATGCTTGGAATTTAGAGTGGTAGAAAGTGGCTTTAGCAGCAGAGAGAGAAGAGGAAAATGTAGAGAGGAGGGAGTGAAAGGATGTCAGGTCCGCAGGGAGGCGAGTTTTCCTCCATTTCCGCTCGGCTGCCCGGAGCCCTGTTCTGTGAGCTCGCAATGAGTCGTCGAGCCACGGAGCGGGAGGGGAGGACCGAGCCGGCCTGGAGGATAGGGGACATAGAGAGTCAAAGGATGCAGAAAGGGAGGAGAGGAGGGTTGAGGAGGCAGAATCAGGAGATAGGTTGGAGAAGGTTTGAGCAGAGGGAAGAGATGATAGGATGGAAGAGGAGAGAGTAGCGGGGGAGAGAGAGCGAAGGTTGGGACGGCGCGATACCATCCGAGTAGGGGCAGTGTGGGAAGTGTTGGATGAGAGCGAGAGGGAAAAGGATACAAGGTAGTGGTCGGAGACTTGGAGGGGAGTTGCAATGAGGTTAGTGGAAGAACAGCATCTAGTAAAGATGAGGTCGAGCGTATTTCCTGCCTTGTGAGTAGGGGGGAAGGTGAGAGGGTGAGGTCAAAAGAGGAGAGGAGTGGAAAGAAGGAGGCAGAGAGGCATGAGTCAAAGGTAGACGTGGGGAGGTTAAAGTCGCCCAGAACTGTGAGAGGTGAGCCGTCCTCAGGAAAGGAGCTTATCAAGGCATCAAGCTCATTGATGAACTCTCCGAGGGAACCTGGAGGGCGATAAATGATAAGGATGTTAAGCTTGAAAGGGCTGGTAACTGTGACAGCATCGAATTCAAAGGAGGCGATAGACAGATGGGTAAGGGGAGAAAGAGAGAATGACCACTTGGGAGAGATGAGGATCCCGGTGCCACCACCCCGCTGACCAGAAGCTCTCGGGGTGTGCGAGAACACGTGGGCAGACGAAGAGAGCAGTAGGAGTAGCAGTGTTGTCTGTGGTGATCCATGTTTCCGTCAGTGCCAAGAAGTCGAGGACTGGAGGGAGGCATAGGCTGAGATGAACTCTGCCTTGTTGGCCGCAGATCGGCAGTTCCAGAGGCTACCGGAGACCTGGAACTCCACGTGGGTCGTGCGCTGGGACCACCAGATTAGGGTGGCCGCGGCCACGCGGTGTGGAGCGTTTGTATGGTCTGTGCAGAGAGGAGAGAACAGGGATAGACAGACACATAGTTGACAGGCTACACAAGAGGCTACGCTAATGCAAAGGAGATTGGAATGACAAGTGGACTACACGTCTCGAGTGTTCAGAAAGTTAAGCTTACGTAGCAAGAATCTTATTGACTAAAATGATTAAAATGATACAGTACTGCTGAAGTAGGCTAGCTGGCAGAGGCTGCGTTGTTGACTATGTAGGCTAGCTGGCATTGGCTGCGTTGTTGACACTACACTAATCAAGTCGTTCCGTTGAGTGTAATAGTTTCTACTGTGCTGCTATTCGGGGCTAGCTAGCAGTGTTGATTACGTTACGTTGCTTTAAAAGAACGACAATAGCTGGCTAGCTAACCTAGGAAATCGCTCTAGACTACACAATTATCTTTGATACAAAGACGGCTATGTACCTAGCTATGTAGCTAGCTACGATCAAACAAATCAAGCCGTTGTACTGTAATGAAATGAAATGAAAAATGTGATACTACCTGTGGAGCGAAGCGAAATGCGACCGGATTGTTGAGTGCAGAAGTTCTGTTCGGTAGACGTTGGCTAGCTGTTGGCTAGCTAGCAGAGTCTCCTACGTTAAGGACGACAAATAGCTGGCTAGCTAACCTCGGTAAATTAAGATAATCACTCTAAAACTACACACTCTAAACTACACAATTATCTTGGATACGAAGACAGCAAAGACAACTATGTAGCTAGCTAACACTACACTAATCAAGTCGTTCAGTTGAGTGTAATAGTTGTGCTGCTAATCGGTAGACGGTGGACTAGCTAACGGTGGACGTTAGCTAGCTGGCTAGCTGCAGGGCAGTGTAGACTGCGTTAGGACGACGAAATACGATAATTACGCAATTATCTATGATACAAAGACGGCTATGTAGCTAGCTAAGAAGAAATTGCTAAGATTAGACAAATCAAACCGTTGTACTATAATGAAATGTAATGAAATGTAATACTACCTGCGGACCGAGTGCAGATGCGACCGCTCGCTCCAACCCGGAAGTGGTACCATGCTAGCCTATGCCAATTTCTTGTTAATTGTGCATGCCTGGCGCTGAGGAAAGCGGTAGCGGCAGCTGGCCGAACTTGCTCCAGACTATGCAGCAACGTTGATCATGGTGAAGCCCATTTTGCCAAAGAGGGATAAGCAACAAAATCCTCCTTCAGGACATGCATCATGGCACAGCGCACTTCCGTGACTATGACACAAACTGTTGAGATTCCTAACTTACAACTCACAGCAATACTATGCTGTGTGCTGTCAATCGCCAAAAGCCGAAGGGTCACAGACAGCCTTCCTGCATCAATTACGGGCAAGCTGTGAGTTCTCTCGCATACACGATGTGAGGGGCAAGCCGCTGAAGCGAGCCGTCAAATCTGGCAACAGAGAGCCAAAAGTATTGATAATGTCTTTCCTCGTCAATGCTTTGCAGAGGTTGGACAAGAGTCTTGTATCTCCATCGTCCCCTCTTGTAGGTTTTCAGTTTTTTCTCCTCCTGAGTAATAAGAGCAGTTCAAGATCTGGCTGTTCAAACATTAGCAACTACAATTCATAGAGAGACATGTTTGCTTCTGTGGCTAGCTAGCTTTCGTAAACAGGCATATGACACCAGGTCCCGAAGTTCAAATGTCGTTGCTAGCTAGAGTCAAAAAGTGTGCCTCGAGGGGCCTCCCGGGTGGCCCCTCGAGGCACTCTTTTTGTGGTTAAGGGCGCTGTACTGCAGTGCCAGCTGCGCCACCAGAGACTCTGGGTTCGCGCCCAGGCTCTGTCGTATCGGCCGTGACCGGGAGGTCCGTGGGGGCTACGCACAATTGGCCTAGCGTCGTCCGGGTTAGGGAGGGTTTGGCCGGTGGTAGGGAAATCCTTGCCTCATCGCGCACCAGCGACTCCTGTGGGGGCCTGGCGCAGTGCGTGCTAACCAAGGTTGCCAGGTGCATGGTGTTTCCTGCGACACATTGGTGCTGCTGGCTTCCGGGTTGGATGACGCTGTGTTAAGAAGCAGTGCGGCTTGGTTGGGTTGTGTATCGGAGGACGCATGACTTTCAACCTTCGTCTCTCCCGAGCCCGTACGGGAGTTGTAGCGATGAGACAAGATAGTAGCTACTACAACAATTGGATATCACGAAATTGGGGAGAAAAAGGGGTAAATTTTAAAATTAAAAAATGTTTTAAAAAATAAATGAGTGCCTCGGCCACTCTTGCTTGGTAAACTACTCTGGCTTACCCCAAGCCCCCTAGTGGATATACACTACACAAGGCAGACTTCTTCTCTGGGTGTAACGCGACAAAAATAGTCTACGCACGTAAACCATGTAGCCTTTAGACTTCATTGCATCGCACACACTTCACACTGCACACAGGAAGAGGGGTTCCACCCTCACTGCACACAGGAAGAGGGGTCCCACCCTCCCTGCACACAGGAAGAGGGGCCCCACCCTCCCCTCTCTCATCCCTCGCTTATTCACTCACTGCTCAGGAAAGGGCTTGATTTGAGAGTTGCAGCTGCACTCTCTTCACCCAAACACACAAAGAGAGAGGGAGAGACCCTCAAACTCAGACACATGCATAATCACTAACAGGAACAAGTAAACAAGAAAGCAGGCCAGTAAGCAAGCAGAAACACACACATGCAATCACACGTCACTCAATAAATTGCTACTGATTGCTTTGAGAGGCGAAGGCCCGAGGCCCAGCAGTTAATTAAGGAAATTGGGGAATAGGGGGGTAAATAAATGCCACTGAGATTTTGAAACTATCACTGAGGAAACAAATGAACAACAAACAAACAATAGAAAAGCAGAGTAAATACAGATGATACATACTAATAGCAGACAGACAGATCACAGATCTTGCCATGAAATTATGGAGAGCCTTTGCAGGGAGGCTGAAAAGCGACTGATACCACAAAGAATGAAAAAAAGCCACACAAGATAACTTATCTACAGACAGATAACACTCGAAACTCGCCTGATCTGATTATTTCTTTGTACAGTTCCCTTTTGAGCATTATAATCTTTGAACATATTGGCTATGGTTGTCCCTGATGGGTAACGATATAGGCCACAAACAGGGTTGGGTAGGTTACTTTCTAAATGTAATCTGTTACAGTTACTAGTTACCTGTCCAAAATTGTAATCAGTAATGGAACTTTTTGATTACACAAGCTCAATAACTTAATCTTTCGTTCAGTTGCTTTTGGATTACCTAAAAGAAGACAAAAAAGGTTCCAACAAACACATTTGGTGTGTCATCATAGTCGTCTCTGGCTTGTGGTCAGACTCACTCAGGTAGAACAAACTTGCACCTTTTTCCAATACTAGAGAAAGGTGTCAATGTATTTTTTCAAACTTCCTTTCTGAATTTAAAAGTAATCCAAAAAGTATCTGTAATCCAACTACATTATTTTCACTGGTAATGAAACTGATTACAGACACAGTTTTTGTTGTTGTTGTCAGATTACATGTAACTGATTACATGAAATCAATTACTTCCCAACCCTGGCCAGAAGATAGTTAAAAAATGCTGACATTTTGTAAAAAAAAAAAAAAATCAGATAGCTGTGTGTCTGTGTGTGTCTGTGTCTGTGTGTGTGTGTGTGTGTGTGTGTGTGTGTGTGTGTGTGTGTGTGTGTGTGTGTGTGTGTGTGTGTGTGTGTGTGTGTGTGTGTGTGTGTGTGTGTGTGTGTGTGTGTGTGTGTGCAAGTGACTGAGAGGGCACTTGTTTTAGAGGGCGCAGTGCAGTGGCCACAGACCTATTCTGGTCTCTATTCCACAGAGCCTAGTGTCCACCGACACAATGAGTCTGGACTCTGAAGGTCAGCTGCTGTGAATGGCCGAGGTCATCAATGGCCCCTTAATGAAATAACAATAGCAGGAATGTCCAGAATGTCCCAGGAGAGCGTACGCCCAGCCAGCTCGTATAGTCTACTGAACATGCTATCTCTGAATGTTGCCAATGCTTTCTGTGATGCGTGGGTAGAGTAGCATCAAGGAAGCTTGGTCAAGACAATAGTTAGCTGTCAGCCTATATGCTGGATTTCATAGTGTCTGAATTTATTTTCATGCTAACCTGAAAAGCATCAATTGCACAATTGCTGCTATACAATATAGACACTGATGTTTGTACAATGCCTTTGAAAATGATAAGCATAATTCCACAATAGCAGTCCATTGAGCATGTTAAGACCAGACAGATACATATGAGCTGAGTCATCCGAACACATGAGTTTGCTTTTAAATGACAGGTCTAGACGTGCAAAATACCCATTTTGTCCTGAGATTTGCTCTGGCTGCCCACCTCTGGAAGTGTTCCGGAACAATCAAGTGCAACGTGTCTCCAGTAATGTTTCAATTTTTATGTTGTGAGAGGTAAGCCTAAATATCCTATAATTCACATTCTATACTATGTGTAAAACCGTGCAGGGGTGGGCAACTCCAGTCCTCGAGGGCCTGATTGGTGTCACACTTTTTCGCCATCCCTAGCCATTACAGCTGATTAATCAAATTGCATTCTAAACTGAAAATCATGATTAGGTGATTATTGAAGTTAGGTGTGTTAGCTGGGGCAGGGGCAAAACTGTGACACCAATCCGGCCCTCGAGGATTGCAATTGTCCACCCCTGTAAGAGCATATAGTCACAGGGCTCCATACTAATATTTTCAGTTGGTGACAGGGCTAGCTTTCAGTAGCACAGGGAGTTGGCAAGCTGGCCCAGTGGAATGCGGAAGTACCGCATGCATAGATGCTATCTGAAATACTCTAAGAAAATAGGAGATGCTAATCTGGTTAGCATCAGCTATAATGCCAATTAGAATGCTACGGGCCAATCTTTCCCAATTGAAAGCAGTTCAGCCAAGCCTGAATTAAAGCAATATTGATACACCATAGTTACATTTTGGGAGGTATTATAACTGGATTATAACTCCCGTCAAAATGTTGTGAATGATATATATTCATGTCATTACACTCAAAAGTGACTTTGTCTTCAACCAGTGAATACTAGCGATGCTAATAGCACAACCTGCACAGGAAATGTATATTTTTAAGGAGTATGCAGTAGCTTGGTAACGATACTGACCAAATTATGTTGTATCGGACATATCAAATAACATTCCCAGCTAATGAGAAAACAGTCATGGTATTTAGTTTGAGAGAATGAACAAGATTTAACAAGGCAACCATGGGGCTAATTTGAATGGTCTCCAATGCCATATTTTGAGGGATTTTTACATCCGTACACTAGTACAACCCATGTGACCACAGTGAAATGTCACTCCGTGATAAGGTATAGTTCCTCACGGAATAAAGTTTCACTGTGGCAGGGGAGGCTCCTCAGAGGAGGAAGGAGAAGATCATCCTCCTCAGTGAATTTCATGATAGAAAATTTTAAAACCTTAAAAAAGTTATCATTTTTAGATAGAATTACACTAAATATAATCACGTCACCAAATTATTGATTAAAACACACTATTTTGCAAAGCCTCAACGGCATTCTGTAGGGTAGCACCATGGTGTAGCCAGAGGACAGCTAGCTTCCATCCTCCTCTGAGTATATTCACTTGAATACAAAACAAAAAAAGAGCTCTGATAGGTTGGAGGACATCCTCCGGAAGTTGTCATAATTGCTGTGTAAGTCTGGTGGATGGATGGCAACCTTGTTGTGAAACAGAAGGAGAGATGCTGCTTATAAACATAGCAAGGTGACTGGGGACAATTGTATGATTAAACAGTACAAATACGACCTACGCAGATCGATCAAGGTGGCGAAACACAAGTATAGGGACAAAGTGGAGCAATTCAGCAGGTCGGACACGAGGCGTATGTGGCAGGGGCTTCTAACGATCATGGATTATAAAAAGAAACCAGTCATGTCGCAGACACCAATGAGGACATGCTTATCACCTTTTTCTCATGCTCCGAGTATAACGACGACTCTGAGCTACCAAGGAGAGCCCTTGAGGACAACGAGGGTTACGTGCTTATGGTTTCCATGGAGAACGTATGTAAGTCCTTCAAACGTGTTAACCCTTGCCGGCCCAGACAGCAACCTAGCTGCAGACCAGCAGACATTTTCTCTCTCTAACTCAAGTCATTATCCCCACTTGCTTCAAGATGCCCAAGAAAAGGAAAGTAACTGAACTGAAAGACTACCGACCTGTAGAACTAATTTCCGTCATCATGAAGTGTTTTGAGAGGCTAGTCAAAGACCACATAACTTCCTCCCTCCCAGACACACTCAATCCTCTCCAATTCGCTTACCGCCTGACAGATCCACAGACGACGCAATCGCCATTGTACTGCTCACTGCCCACACTCACCTGCACAAAAGGAAAGCAGATGTAGAAACACGGTGGCTAGGAAAAACTCCCTAGAAAGGCCAAAACTTAGGAAGAAACCTAGAGAGGAATCAAGCTATGTGGGGTGGCCAGTCCTCTTCTGGCTGTGCCACTACCTCCTCCACACTGAACCTCAACACGGGGGCCCCACAAGGGTGAGTTCTCAGTCCCCTTCTGTACTCCCTGTATACCAACTACTGCGTGGCCTCACACAGGTCCAACTCCATCATCAAGTTCGCTGACGACACGACAGTAGTAGGCCTGATTACCAACAATGACAAGACGCACTACAGGGAGGAGGTAGGCACTCTGACGGCATGGTGCTAGGTAAACAACCTCTCCCTCAACTTCAGCAAAACAAAGGAGCTGATTGTGGACTTCAGGAGTAACCAGACTGGGCATGCTACCATCTTCATCAACCGGGCCACCATTGAGACTGTCAAAAACTTCAAGTTCCTCGGTGTACACATCTCCAAGGAACAGAAATGGTCAAACCACACAGACACTGTTGTGAACAAGGCACGCCAGTGACACTTCAACGTCAGGAGGCTGAAGAAATTTGCCCTGACGCTGAGGGCCCTCAGTGTTCTTCAGTAGCACCATCAAGAGCATACTGTAAGATTGCATCACAGCCTGGTACGGAAACTCCACCACTGCCGCCTGCAAGGTGCTACAGAAGATGGTACGCTCAGCCAAACGTACAGTACCATTGGGGGCACACTGCCTACCCGCCAGGACACCTATAACACCAGGTTTCGCAGGATGACCAAGAGAATCATCAGGGACCTCATCCACCTGAGCCACTGCCTGTTCTCCTGGCCTCCATCACCCCTCCCCCACTCCCCCTGCTGCTCCCCCCATGGACATTTACCCCCCGTAATGAAATGGCTACCCAAACTATCTGCACCGACTCTATTTTGCACAAACTCCATATACACTCACAGGACTCTATCCACACACTCACTCACACTGACACTCTTACACAAACACACACACATGTACACATTCACAAATGTTATACACTGCTGCTACTACCTCGTATTCCTGCACATTGATATGGTACTTGCTCTCCCTATATATAGCTCCCTTCTCGTGTTTTATTTCTCTTGTCCACATCATTTGGAAGGGCTTGTAAAGCAAGCGTTTCACTGTAAGGTCTACACTTGTTGTATTCAGTGCCTGTGACAAATAACATTTGATTTCACATTCAAACTGAATAAATAACCAGTCCTTAGCTAGCTAGTTATTCCAAACTACATCTGTTCTGAAACTATGTCAAGATGACACATATGTTCCCAAAACACTGGAAGTGTCCAGTTGTGCAGAGGATTCTACAATGTTCATTTTAGTTTGCAAAAACTTTCACCTGATGTTACAAGAACATTCTCAGAAAACATTTAGTCTGTTCTTTAAAGTTTCCCAGAACGTTTCTTTAGGTTATGGGAACATTGTGGGGATATGACAAGACATGTGCTGACATTCAAATAATGTTTGTATCAGGGAGCAAAAGACATTCCTATGATGTTGCAAGAATTATGACAGAACAGCCTTACTAAGTTCTTTAAAAGTTCCCAAAACATTTAATTAGGTTGTGGGAGTTGTTCCCGAAACACAAATTATGCTCAGTTGTGATGACATTGATACAATGTTTAACATAGGTTGCACAGGACATTCCTAGAATATTGTTAGAATGTTGACAGAACACCAGGTCTAAGTTCTTTAAAGGTTCCCAGAACATTTCATTATTAATTCATTAATATTCTTGTGATTTTCACATAGGTTGCACAGGACATTCCCTTTATGTTGTAAGAATGAAATAAGTTGTTCTATTATGACATTTATAGCATATTTGTTTTAGGTTGAACATAATATTTCATTGATGTTTATACATTTTACCTTGCAGTTACTCATTCACACACAACCATGTTTTTTTTACACTTCATATGTTGACAATCTGTACATGTGGGGTTAAACCCTCAATGTTGGGTTCCCAAGCAAGGTCTTTTACCTTAGCCAATGTTATGGGAATGTTCCCGGTTTGCTGGGTTTCCTTTTATTGGAGAACTTGTTCTGTGCAGCCTCCCACAAGATCTTCACCCCCTCCCCCGGATGCAGACACATTACTTTATATGAAAAAATACAAGTTTGAAATAACAGAAATCAGAATAGAGTATGTAATGAATCAGTAATTTAAAGAAAGATAACTGAAAGCCAACATTTCATTCAGTGCATTCAACAAACTCACCAAAGATGGCATCCATCCTAACATTGTCAAGCTGCGGTGCCGGTGGGAAGTCAACATTTGCATTTGACTGTGATGACTTTGACACAAGCCCAGATAGTGACGACCGTAGCTAACGTGGTCAATTTATTCCCTCCCACTTGATTTCATTTCGAGTAGGATAGCAGCCTTTCTTTTTTTAACTTTCTACTGCAGGTCCTCAAATATCGCATATGTGATGACGCATTACGTAACTAAGTAGATCGGTATTATAATGCAGTTAAAAATATGCAATGAAGTCATTCTTTATAGCAGTGTGTTTGTCTAGAAGTTGAATGTGGTGGGCCGTAGCAAGCTATCCACTTTAGATTTCGACATGATCGATCTCTGTCATGGGAAGAGGAGCTGGTTTTATATATTGTGTACATTTATTTCTTCTAAGCACATTTCTGTTTTTTGGCAATGTCCGACAAACTGCTATCAGTTATTTGTAATCTAATTATTCAGTTATAGAAATGTGATACCATCAATGCAAGCTGTAAAATGACTCCCAACTTAGAACACAACAACCTTAGCAATGTGCAGTGCCTTCAGAAATGTATTCACAACCCTTGAACTTTTCCATATTTTGTTGTATTACAGCCTGAATTTAAAATGGATAAAATTGCAACTTTGTGTGACTGGCCTACACACAATACTCCACAATGTCAAAATAGTTTATATATATATATTTTTAAATGTGCTTAACAAGTCACATAATAAGTTGCATGGACTTATTAATAGTGTTCACCATGATTTTTGAAACGACTACCTCATCTCTGTACACATACAATTATCTGTAAGGTCTCTCAGTTGAGTAGTGAGTTTCAAACACAGATTCAACCACGAAGACCAGAGAGGATTTCCAATGCCTCGCAAAGAAAGATATCTATTGGTAGATGGGTAAACATCAAAAAAGCAAACATTGAATATCCCTTTGAGCATGGTGATGTTATTAATTACACTTTGGATGTTGTATCAATACACCCAGTCACTACAAAGACACCGCCGTCCTTCCTAACTCAGTTGCTGGAGAGGAAGAAAACCACTCAGGGATTTCACCATGAGGCCAATGGTGGCATTAAAACAACATTGTAGTTTCTCCGCAATACTAACCCAAAAAGAAGGAAGCCAGTAGAGAATAAATATATTTCAAAACATGCATCCTGTTTGCAATAAGGCACCAAAGTAAAACTGCAAAAAATGTGGCAAAGAAATTAACTTCATGTCCTGAATACAAAGCATTATGTTTGGGGCAACACATCACAGAGTACCATTCTTCATATTTTCAAGCATGGTGGTGGTTGCATCATGTCATGCTTGTTATCGGCAAGGACTATGGAGTTTTTTTAGGATAAAAAGAAACGGAATTGTCCCGGATCCCTCCGGAACTTTCATTGCGCACACCTGTCCCCTATTCCCACTGATTAGTATTTGTATATATGTGCCCTTTGGATTCCATTGGGGAGGTCGATTATTGTTACAATGTCCATTGGTGCGTGTGAGTACCTGTGCTATGTGTTTTGGGCTTTCATGCCCTTGTGGTTTGCGCAGATGATTATGGGTCTCGTCCCATGTGTTAATCATTCTGCGTGTGTGTAATTTATTTGAGGTACTCATCGCTCTTTTGCTTGGGTTTCAACCCTGTGTTTTTGTTATGTGTTTGTTTGGTCTTCGTCCCCTGTGCCTTTACACAGCACGCCATAATAAAAAATAAAAAAAACAATTACGCATTCCTGCGTCTGTATCCCGATCCTTCATGCCAACGTGACAGGATAATCGACCATTAAGGGAGACAGCGAGAATGGCCCGTCCGACGACGCTGCGACTGGTCCGCAACTTCAGCAGCGGCAACGAGCCCGTCCGACGACGCAACTTCAGCAGCTGCATCGGGTCCTGATCGACCAGCACTGTGTTCCTGTGATCGTCTTCGAGGCAGGTGTCGTCCCACTGCTGGGAGCACATTGTGTGGGGGGGTACTGTTTCTCATTCCGTGCACCAGTTTCAGGAGGTCTACATCACCGGCCTCTAGGAACTGAACTGTGTCATGATGCTCACCTGGTCCCCATATTCTCCCCTGATTAGTAACTGTATAAGTGTGGCCTTTGTTCACCATTGTCTTGTCGATTATTGTTCCAATGTCCGTTGTGCCTGTGAGTACCTGTGCCTTGTTGTTTTGGCTTTCGTGCCACTTGTATTGCGCAGATGATTACGGGTCTCGTCCCATGTGGTATCATTGTGCGCTTGTGTATTTATTCGAGGTACTCCTCGCTATTTTGTTTGGGTCTCAACCCTGTGTTTTGTATATTTGTTTGTTTGGTCTTCGTCCCTGTGCCTTTACATGGCACGCTGTAATTTGGGTCAATAAAAAAAAACGATTACGCATTCCTGCGCCTGTCTCCCGATTCCTTTATACCAACAGGACAGGAATACAACTATGCACAGGCAAACTGCCTAAGGAAAACCTGGTTGCTCAGCTGCTGGGTCAATTTAGCAACCCAATTTGCTGGGTTTATGTCACAACTCAACACACTGGGATTTTTTAACCCAGTAATATAGTCTAATTTCCCCAAGGTGCTGGGTTGAATTAACCAAATTCTGTGTTTGTCCAATATTGACCCAGCGGCGGGTTGTCGAAATGACCCAAATTGGGTTATTTTTAACCGAGCATTTTTTAGAGGAACAAAATATATATATATTTTAATAATATGAATTGTTATTTTAGGCATAACTCAATTGTTACCTTTTAAGATGCCAAAATATAAATATTTTTCAGTAATTCTTTTCAGTATCCTAATTTTGTTTTGTTTTGATTGTTTCAGTGCATGCGTTCAACAAGCTTTGGATGAAGGAATTGGCCGCCATCTTCGAAGTTCTCTCAAAAAGACAATAGTTCTGAAATGGGTTTGATTTAGTTTTCGTTGTTGAATCATTCATATTTAGTTAATTCTCTTTTAAACTTCCATTGTTTAATCTATTGCTCAATTATCACTTGGCACATGCAAATCATTCTGTAGTTGTCCCTTTAAACATCCTAAGGTCAACATCCCCATAGTGTTCACACTTCTCTCATGTAAATGTTGTAGTTACATTTACTTGTCTTTGCTATTTTCTTCATTATCATGCTAATGATTTCAAGTTGTATAAAATGTATGTTGTAGTAAATATATACAGTATATTTACTATATTTAGTATGTTAAGTTTTAAAATGTTTAAGTAAGTTAATTTAAAGTTATGTGATTCAGTTTATTTACATATATTTCAATGTTGTTTAACACACAGTAACGAAAAACCTGATCTAATTTGCACATTCATACTGAGTTCGTAGGAAACAAAATGTTCGCCACAAGTTTCCCAAAATTGTTTGCCAGAAGTTCCCAAGTTACCCCAACAGTTTGCAGCAAAACTAATTTGCATGTGAAAATATGAGTTTTCCGCAAATTTGTTTGCCAGAAGCCATTTTTTTTGGTAAGGGTGTACCGTACTAAGTAAAGCAGTACGTACGTGGGGCAAAAATTACACAGAGTTCAGACTAATGTGACACAATGCGATGCCGAACGTGTTGTCTGTTGGACAACAGGGTACAGGAGGCGAACACCAGACAACACGTGGTCCTGCATGCTCCACAACACGTGGTCCTGCATGGCTCCATGCACTCAGTCCACCTTGCCTGACCTCAGGGTCCCACTTTCTACCCCCTTCTTCCCTCCATCCTTCTTCTGCTTCAATGAACTCCATGTTTATATGACTGCATTGCTTCATTTCACCGGACCCCCTCCCCCCCTTCACATGCACACAACCCCCCTCAGCAGCAGGTTAAAGAGCCTCCCTCGGTGACTTCATTACCATGACAAACCAGAGAGAAAGAGAGAGAGAAAGAGGCAGAGAGAGGGAAAAGTAAATGAGAGAATGGCACCTCCTTCCTTTGACCTCTGGTCGCAGCTGAGTGTTTGGATTGTCCCTCCTCTCTTACTGTCCCTGATAGAGTATTCCTGAACCTCCATTGGTCAGCACATTTATGAATTGTTGTGCGTCAAGAAATGTAGCTGCGTGTATTTAGATACGCTCTGAACAAATCATTTTATTGGAACGGGAGTATATCAGTGCTTTTCATCTACAAGGATGATCAAGAGAAGGACAGATTCATGTTAGGAAAGACAATGTTTTTTAAGGAATTGATGAATGTGCATAATTTCCATTAAAAAATAACGAGACAAGGAAGCATGGTGCACTGGGTTTATAGACTGAGCTATTAGGTAGGAATGCTCACATTTGCTTTTCCGTCTGCGGCCAACTGTTGGGCTTAGGTCACTAAGCCCCCCAAAAATGTATTGATTAGATGTCATATGGGCGGACAACTGTCAAAGTGTCACACAGGCACAGCAGGTTGAGATAACTAAGGGGAAAGGTCAAAAGGTCAAGCCCCGGTGACTGTGACTCCCCATTTCCCATTACCATCACACACACACACACACACACACACACACACACACACACACACACACACACACACACACACACACACACACACACACACACACACACACACACACACACACACACACACACACACACACACACACACACACACACACACAATGGGTACATTTGGACAGCTGGCAGATGAACACATTTTCAAATGGCAACGTCTGTAACAGCAATTCATTCTCTCTCATCACTGTCCATATATCATGCCATTGCCACCAACATGGTCATTAAAAAGTCCCATACCCTGTTAACTGTCCGCCGCGAGACTCAGTCAACTAACTGAAATACGGGCCAAGGTCCCTCAACCATGGGAGTAATCACATTCTTATCATCGTAAAGGGAATGACGACACTGTAAGGAGTGAGCGCACACGCTGCCTGCCATATGCCCCCGCTACACAGTTATAGCGTACACACTCAGAAGATAAGAGTCTGTGCATGTGTGTGGAATATGGTGTCCGTATTAGGACCGCTTCCACCTTGGGATACGATCTCATTAGGAGTGAAAATCATGAGGATGATGTCCCTGACCTGGTGTGCACCACATACACACAAGATCTCAGTAGAAGCAATGTTAGGGATTTTGAAAATGGTCTGTTGTTTGCAATATGATTTGGCAGATGAGTTGGTTATTTACCAGCTGTGCCCCCCAATATGACCCATGAGGGGTATGTACCCCCCGGTGTTAGTCCCCAGTGGTTTAGACCGGACTCTTAAAGAGATCCCAATCCCCATTGCAATCCCTTTGTTAGAGATTCTCATTATTCGCCTATCAATGGATTAGCCCCACCTTCCAGCCAGCACTGCAGAGGGGGAGGACGAGGAGAGAAGAGGATTGAGGAGTGTTAAGAGCTGTAGGTTATAAGCAATGGAAATAGAGCTAACCGTTGCCCTTACTTTACCTATAAACTCAGTACTGTCCTTGAACCTATTAATGGAATAAATACTGTATCAAATATGAGAGCAAGAAGAACGCTTTAGGCCTAGTATTCTGTTTTCAGTAGATACAGACAGTCAATTGGGCCTGTCCAACAACCAATGGTGCAGTGTTGGCTGTTAAAATTAGTTTACAGAATGTTCCGTCACTCAGAGTAAATAAAAAACTTTGAAAAGCCCCCACTATCAACCAACCATCTTAAATTCAATTTCCTATCCGCTTTTCTGTAAGTTAGTTTTCTGTCCCACATCAGATTGGACGCAATCATGTTACACAGAGAAACTCAAGATAATTCCAATACAATCCTACAGGAATGACTTCTGACGACAACAAACCATGTTTTATCCCATTAGATGGACATGCTTAATACCACTGAGGTACAAAGCCTGCTACAGCAGCGACTCAAGGGCTTCTTCTAACTTTGCATTCAAGCATCCTATGAGGAATGCCTTTGAGATGACAGCTGCAGTCCCCTAAGATGATAAGACATTATAAAGGGATTATTCATGCTTATACCAAGTCCTACACACACTATGAAAGGTTTTACTGAAATTAATATTGGAAAGTAGCAGACAAAGTTTGACAACTTGGTCCAAGGACACAGCAGCGAACACCTGGCTTGATTTACTGTTTATTTTTATAAAAATATATATTTGACCTTTATTTAACTAGGCAAGTCAGTTAAGAACAAATTCCTATTTTCAATGACGGCCTAGGAACAGTGGGTTAACTGCCTTGTTCAGGGGCAGAACGACAGATTTTTACCTTGTCAGCTCGGGGATTCGATCTTCCAACCTTTCAGTTACTAGTCCAACACTCTAACCACGAGGCTACCTGCCGCCCCTGTACATTTAACCAATGTACAGTATATTGCCACAGAGAGAGATTAGTGCTGATACTCACAAGTCTAGTGAGGTGTTCTGCTATCAGTTCAGGGCTCTGGTCATGGTAGAAAATACTCTCACGAATAAGGGCTGCTTGTTCTTCTCCTTCTCGGGAAGAACAGGAGGCAGAATTCTCCTCTTGTGCAGTCTGTGGTGTCATAGCAAGTTGAAAACAGAATATTGTCTGCCCTACATATACAAACAAACAGTATTAGGATATCTTAAAGAATTTTGGAAATATAGAACTGTATGCACAGATACCATAGGAGGAAGTATCAACTATGAATATTTATGATTAACTTTTTTGTTCAATACACAACTTTCCAAGTCAAATTTAATCTCATTCAGTGCTGTGTGGTCCTGCCTGACAAAAATACATACAGTTACATGTTTAAAAAAAAAAATATTGTGGCTATTGTAATCGACTCGAAGGAAAACCAGTTGGCTCAGACAAAATTCATTTTTGGGGGGGTCCAAGGTTCCGTGAAGGATTTTGTATCTTTAGCCCTTAGTCCTGCAATTAAGTCAGGGGAACCAACTAGATTTGACTCAAATCCAATATTGAGTCCAAATTCCAATATGGCCGTCACATTACCATTAAATGGTGGTTTAATCACCTGTATATATACACACATTTTAAATTCAGAGACATTTTCAGATTTGTGTACTGCACATATGTACTGTACTCAAGATTATTTTTGCGTAAAAAAGTATGGGCATTAATATGGAGTTGGTCGCCCCTTTGCTGCTATAACAGCCTCCACTCTTCTCGGAAGCCCTCGCTTCATACTCGTCGCCAAACGCACTGGCTACAGGTTATCTACAAGTCTCTGCTAGGTAAAACCCTGCCTTATCTCAGCTCACTGGTCACCATAGCAGCACCTATTCGTAGCATGCACTCCAGCAGGTATATCTCACTGGTTACCCCCAAAGCCAATTCCTCCTTTGGTCGTCTTTCCTTCCAGTTCTCTGCTGCCAATGACTGGAACGAACTGCAAAAATCTCTGAAGCTGGAGACTCATATCTGCCTCACTAGCTTTAAGCACCAGCTGTCAGAGCAGCTCACAGATCACTGCACCTGTACATAGCCCATCTGTAAACAGCCCATCGATCTACCTACCCCATCCCCATACTGTATTTATTTATTTATCTTGCTCCTTTGCACCCCAGTATCTCTACTTGCACATTCAACTTCTGCACATCTACCATTCCAGTGTTTAATTGCTATATTGTAATTACTTCACCACCATGGCCTATTTATTGCCTTAACTTACCTCATCTGCAGACACTGTATATAGACTTTTTGTTTTCTTTTGTTCTACTGTATTATTGACTGTATGTTTTATTTATTTCATGTGTAACTCTGTGTTGTTGTATGTGTCGAATTTGCTATGCTTTATCTTGGCCAGGTCACAGTTGCAAATGAGAACTTTTTCTCAACTAGCCTACCTGGTTACATAAAGGTGAAATAAATAAACAAAATAAATAGATGTTGGAGCATTGCTGCAGGGACTTGCTGCCATTCAGCCACAAGAGGTAGGGCACTGATGTTGGGCGATGAGGCCTGGCTCCCAGTAGATATTCCAATTCATCCCAAAGGTGCTCGATGGGGTTGAGGTCAGGGCTCTGTGCAGGCCAGTCAAATTCTTTCACACCGATCTCAACAAACCATTTCTGTAAAGACCTCGCTTTGTATATGAGGCTGTCGTGACATGACCATAATTAATCTGATAACTGTTATTTATTTGATCAACTATGTTTAATTGTTACTTGATTCAATGAATCATATAACAATTAACTCATTAGGAATTTGGGGCACCACAGGAAAAGTTGTTTAACAAGTTACTATCTCCCGACTTAAACTCTAAAGATATATAGATATCTCTTACATCAATAACAGTCACTTGTTAATCATTAATACCTCAGTCTCATTCTGAACATTGCATATTCCTTGATATCTGCAACAACCCTAGCCTCATTGATGAATCAGCAATACACAATTTGGCTTAAATATTTATTTACTAACTAAATAATAACACCGAATACACATACACACTTACATGAGATAAAAGTCCGTAGAGGACTGACAAGATATGATGGCTTGTTACACATCTGGATAGGGAGGGGTAGGTAAAAGAGAGGGAGAGACAATGAGAGAACACTTGGATACATTTGGAACCTATGCTCAAAGGAACAGTAATACCTTGCACATGAACCACCACTCATTCGGGTAAGAAATGCAATATATATATTTAGGCGTAGATGACTTTCTCTGTCGTCTCTCTGTTGAAACCAATCGATCCGTCTATGGGGAGTGGCTCGATGTAAGGCTCTGGATGTCCAGCAGAGGCCACAATGGCCTTCTTATTTGTAGAGCTTCTCTGGTAGTGAAGCGTTTGTCAGAACAAATACTTCAGATGTACCAACGGTTGTCGGAGATGGGTTTCTCCTTCCCACCTTGTGTCTTTAGGCAAAGTTCTAGACTACTTTACATGCCAGCTGCAGACTGATATGATCTAGTGAGGTCTAGTGAGTTCTAGTGAGTTCATCTTCTTGTGTAGAGGTTGAGAGATTCAGTTTCTAACCATTTCAACGTGTGGACCACGGCCTCACGTGTTTTGGTCTTGTAGTGGTCTCAATGATTGATTATTCAGGGTTCAGCTCCCGACCACTTTACACGCCAGTAGTAACCTGGAAATTTACTGGTCTCGTCATTTTCAGCCGTGTAGCCACCACTCCACACTTTCTGGTCTTGTAGTTTTAACAATTGGTGATGTCCGGCTTACACCGTCCGTCCGCTTGGTCGCACTGTACATCAACTGGTCTAATGTAAATTGTGTTACCAAGGTTTTATCCTAGGGTAAAAAAGGGGCGATCCATCATGCCGACACAATGTCTGTGCTAAATTGGGCATGGGGACTGACTGGACGTAAGTTTATATGAAAAACAATTCTCATTTAGAAGGCTAAAATCACATTGCTATCTTCACAAAAGTATTCTCATATTTAATCATATATTTTATACAACACTTAGATGTAAAGTTTATACATAGAATGCGTACACTTTCAGACAGTGACTTTGTAGTACCATCCTTATCGGCATCACAAAATAATAAACAATATGGCATGTGTAACGTCGTTCGTCTGTCGAAGGAGAGGACCGAAATGCAGCGTGGTGGTTACTCATGTTCTTTAATGAAGAATAGCGATACATGAAATAACTAATATATACAAAAACAACAAACGAAACGTGAAAACCTATTACAGCCTGTCTAGTGCTAACTAACACAGAGACAGGAACAATCACCACAAAATACACAGTGAAACCCCGGCTACCTAAATATGGTTCCCAATCAGAGACAACGAGAATCACCTGACTCTGATTGAGAACCGCCTCAGGCAGCCAAGCCTAAGCTACACCCCTACTCAGTCGCAATCCCAATTCCTATAAAAACCCAATACGAAACACAACAAATAAACCCATGTCACACCCTGGCCTGACCAAATATATAACGAAAACACAAAATACTATGACCAAGGCGTGACAGCATGTTTATCCTTTATATCCCCACAGACCATTCTTAACATTTGGATGTCAGGAATAATGTTCCAATGTTTCCCTTTTATTGATGTAAAAGTTTTGGTGGCAAAGAGTTTCATTATTCCTCCTCAACCAAACTTTACAGTTGGCACTATACATTTGTGCATCCACCAAACCCAGATTTGTCCGTCAGACTGCTAGATGGTAAGTGGGATTAATCACTACAGAGAATGTGTTTCCTCTGCTCCAGAGTCAAATGGCTCCGAGCTTCACACTACTCCACCCGATGCTTTGCATTGCACATGGTGATCTTAGGCTTGTGTGTGGCTGCTCGGCCATGGAAACCCATTTCATGAAGCTCCCGACGAACAGTTCTTGTGCTGACGTTGCTTCCAGAGGTCGTTTGGAACTCAGTAGGGAGTGTTGCAACCGAGAACAGGATTTTTAACATACCACTTCGCGGCAGAGCCATTGTTGCTCCTAGATGTTTCCACTTCACAATAACAGCACCTACAGTTGACCGGGGCAGCTCTAGCAGGGCAGACATTTTACCAACTGACTTGTTGGAAAGGTGGCATCCTATGACTGTGTCACATTGAAAGTCACTGAGCTCTTCAGTACAGGCCATTCTACTGCTAATGTTTGTCTATATAGATTGCATGGCTGTGTGCTCAATTTAATACACGTTAGCAACGGGTGTGGCTGAAATAGCCCGAATCGACTAATTTGAAGGCTTGTCCACATACTTTTGGCCATGTAGTTTATGTTAGGAATCCAATATGCCCACCATAAACACTCAAACACCTTGGTCTGGATATATAAAAAGACAGCAGACTGCTTGGCATGGCAACACCAGATATTCCAAGTGACAAGCCTCTTTGAGATTCAAATGAGGCACCTGGGAGGCTCCAACGAATGGAAAGAGATTCCAACCCTGACACTCTCTCCCTAGCTCTACAACTTGCCCCCACTGTGGTATAACTTGTCCCTCCAGGATTGTTAACTCTTAATAAGTCACCTCCTTATCATTTAGAAGTTAGCTTTGATTCATTGCTTGTCTGTTGTACACAATTCTGAAAAAATGCCTCATTTAAAAAATTCATATTTACAGGTGATTTGATTTAACTCAAATTATGGCAGCCATATTGGATTTTGGAAGCCAAAATATAAAGATCATCTGTGATTATTATTAATTGCAAGAGTAGGGGCTAAAAATACAAAAACCTTTAAGGAACCTTGGACTCCAAAATATTTAATTTCGATGTCTGAGCCCACTTGTATTCCTTAGAGCCAATTACAATAGCCACAAAAACATGAGAAAACATGTAACTGTATTCCTTTCTTTTCAGGCAGCACCATACAGATATTTATTCTATAGTATCTGTGTGTTTACAGGTCTATATTTCCAAGATGCATGGAAAAACCCTAATGCTGTTTGTTTGTGTATGTAGGGCAGACAGCTGACTACCTGTATTCCAAATTTGAGCAATATCAGAGATTGCAATATTGGGCTACATTATTTAGCACTTTTTGAGTTAAGGGGTTTGTCACAATATTTATCAATTTAACCACTTTTGCACTAAAATATTTTTATACAACCATATGGTTGTGTTTGTTATACCTCGGGTAGGGGTATCTCAACATTTTGGGGGCCTTGCCAATATCCTAAATATGAACTCATTCCAGATAATCAAAGGAAATGTATGCCATTTCCTAAAGACGCTCCATCTTCTTTTTGATGCTGATCTTCCAAATCTTTTGAAGAAAGGACATTTTCTTGCCCTTCTTTTTTTGTACCTGGTTTGGCTGTGGGTAGACTGGGATCGGCAACAGCCTCATCCCTGGAACCACTGGGCTGGTCACATGGGTTGGGATCAGATTTCTTCTCCTTGGGAATCTTTTTGAGAACTTGGTTAGTGCAATAAACAGTTTCTTTACAGTTCGGCAGCAGGAATTAGCAGCCCAGCTGTCTGAGACAGCGTGTCTGCCACATGTTTAGCTATTGCTTGCATGAAGAGATTGACTACTCCTTGGCAGATCTTGGAGAGTGGCTGAGCTGGCCTGGCCTGTATGTGAATATGAAGTGGGTGTCAGACTCGCAATGGGTCTGAGAAAGGGAAAGCAGTATCTCCTGGTGGAAGGAGGAGGACTTGGAGCAATTGCTCTAGAAGGGACTAGAAGAGACGGCTCTGTGAAGGCATAGACTATCTCCCAGTATCCCTCTGCTGACAGCTCCCTCTGGATCTCACCTGCCTGCCTTCTGCTGGGCAGACAGGTCACTGAAGACACTGGGGTGCTGTTCTGCAGAAGGAAGCTGCAGATCTGGTCCACCAGGTGGTCTATGAATGGCCGGGGGATGCCTGTAGATAGAAGGATCTGAACGCTTCTCTCAGCTGAAGCTGCATCCTTCCCTGTAGCCAACTTATTTGCCATGAGGTTGGATACTGCCGTGTTGGCCTTATCGAACGCCTCTGACTGTGAGACTGAGCTGGTTGTGCCACTTCCTGCCCTTTTCTCCAGTGCTTCAATGACCCTAAGGGTTATATCCGTGAGTGAGTCTTACAGATGACGAGGTGCTTTAGACAGCCTGGAGAAGGAGCTGAAAGCTGTCTCTTCTCATTGTGTTGTCACAAAGTCCAACACTAGCTTTTTCTGGCTTAATGGTCAGGCTGCTACTGCCATTTTGAGAAGTGGCAATGGCCTTCAGGGTACCATCAGAAGAGAAGATCGTAATGGTGGTTGTTGGCTGGTCATATGAGATTATGGGCGTGGTGGAAGAGGTTGTACATCTCATGATAGATTTATCCCGTTCTTCAACAATTCTGAGGCACACTTCTTGTCTCATTCAGGCGCAAGACAGGGGAGTTTTTCAGGGGTGCTTTGATGTATTTCTCGACAGAGGCATCATTGTTGAACACAGATTCCAACGCTGTAGAACATGGAACCCAAACCACAGTTTGTGAGCAGGGAATGATGTAACTCTGTGTTGTTATATGTGTCGAACTGCTTTGCTTTATCTTGGTCAGGTCGCAGTTGTAAATGAGAACTTGTTCTCAACTTGCCTACAAGGTGAAATAAAATAAATAAACAAAATAAAATCTTTTCAACTATTGAATCTATATGTTTTGACCTGTAGAACATGGAACCCAAACCACAGTTTGTGAGCAGGGAATGATCTGAATCCCTGCCTTAGTCTGAGGTCAATAGTGTTTTGATCCACTTGCCTTTGTTGGAGTTGATACTGTAGTTGCATCACTAATGTAACTCTGCAGACTAACAGCAGGTGCAACTACCTCCATTGAGTCAAAAGCTGAGGATTTAGGGGGATGGATGAACTTGTCCAAAGCTTGTTCAACGTGTCAGCCAAAGCTCAGAAGCAATTTTTTTTTGCTCTCCGGGTTTCCAACATCCTAAATGTGAGCCTGGTCTTCTTTTCCGTAAGTGGTCTGCAACAGACATTCAAAATCAACATCATATTGTTTTGGAATAGGTTAGGTAGTTTAGACAGCACAATACAGCTCACTACCACTTCCACACTCATTTCCCCCAGGGGGCAGGAGCAACCTTGTCCCGGTGCTGAGCCTGGTTGATAAGCACATCAGGTGCTGTCAATTAGGGTGATTGTCAGTCAGTGCCCCAACTTGCATGCCGTGAGGCTGCTGGTTTGTTTGGTGGTCATGAGGCCTTTCATTTTGTTTAGGTATACCCGTTTGTAGTTTCCATTTTTGTATATATTTGTTTCCGTCACCATCTGAACATAATAATCCGCTTGGACTCGCCGACCAAGAGGTCAATAGAGACAGCGCTAGGCCCGGACCAAGGAAAGGCACATGTACATTCAACACCCAAGCACATTATGCTGATTTCTCACATAGATGCACATCTTACAGACCAGTTAACTAGTCCTAAGACCCTAGACATAAGTGCAGCAAAATCAGTTGGCTGGTCATTGGTTTTAGTAACAATATGCATACTTGTCAATAGAGTCCTCTGTTCAACCAGATGTTGGACCAGTTTATAACTTCAAAACAATCTACTTCTGTCTATTTGTGTTAGTTACGAATAGAGAACACTTGAACTAACCCAGAATTTAGGTTATTGAGTGCTGAACAGAGGAATGCTCTATCCTTTGTTAGGTCTGGTGATTGGGAAGAGGATGAAGATATTTTGGTATTTTATTAGGATCCCGATTAGCTGTTGCAAAAGCAACAGATACTCTTCCTGGGGTCCACACAAATCATGAAACATGACATATTAAAGAACATTAATAGACAAGAACAGCTCAAGGACAGAACTACATAAAACATTTTTTTTAAAGGCACACGTAGCCGACAAATCAACACATACACACAAACTATCTAAGTCAAATAGGGGAGAGGTGTGCCGTGAGGTTTTGAGCAATATGAGATGGAACTGAGTTCCATGCAATAATGGCTCTATATAATACTGTACACTTTCTTGAATTTGCTCTGGATTTGGGGACTGTGAAAAGTCCCCTGGTGGCGTGTCTGGTAGGGTAAGTGTGTGTTTCAGAGCTGTGTTTAAGTTGACTATGCAAACAATTTGGGATGAATGTTTCTTATAAAAAGAAGACGTGATGCAGCCAGTCTCTCCTCAACTCTTAGCCAAGAGAGACTGGCATCCATAGTATTTATATTTGCCCTCTGATTACAATGAAGAGAAAGACATGATGCTCTATTCTGGGTCAGCTGCAGCTTAACTAGGTCTTTCCCTGCAGCACTCAACCACACGACTGGACAATAATCAAGATAAGACAAAACTAGAGGCTGCAGGACTTGCTTTTTGGAGTGTAGTGTCAAAAAAAGCAGAGCATCTCTTTATCACGTACAGACCTCTCCCCATCATCTCACATAAAACAGCTCCAATCCAAAGTTAAATCTAGAATTGGCTTCCTATTTCGCAACAAAGCATCCTTCACTCATGCTGCCAAACATACCCTCGTAAAACTGACCATCTTACCGACCCTCGACTTCGGCAATGTCATTTATAAAATAGCCTCCAACACTCTACTCAACAAATTGGATGCAGTCTATCACAGTGCCATCCGTTTTGTCACCAAAGCCCCATATACTACCCACCACTGCGACCTGTACGCTCTCGTTGGCTGGCCCTCGCTTCATACTCGTCGCCAAACCCATTGGCTCCAGGTCATCTACAAGACCCTGCTAGGTAAAGTCCCGCCTCGCTGGTCACCATAGCTGCACCCACCCGTAGCACGCGTTCCAGCAGGTATATCTCACTTGTCACCCACAAAGCCAATTCCTCCTTTGGCCTCCTCTCCTTCCAGTTCTCTGCTGCCAATGACTGGAACGAACTACAAAAATCTCTGAAACTGGAAACACTTATCTCCCTCACTAGCTTTAAGCACCAGCTGTCAGAGTAGCTCACAGATCACTGCACCTGTACATAGCCCATCTATAAATAGCCCAAACAACTACCTCTTCCCCTACTGTATTTATTTATTTAGCTCCTTTGCACCCCAGTATTTCTACTTTGCACACTCATCTACTGTCAAATCTACCATTCCAGTGTTTTAATTGCTATATTGTATTTACTTCCCCACCATGGCCTATTTATTTACCTATTTACCTCCCTTATCTCACCTAATTTGCTCACATTGTATATAGACTTATTTTTCTACTGTATTATTGACTGTATTTGTTTTACTCCATGTGTAACTCTGTGTTGTTATATGTGTCGAACTGCTTTGCTTTATCTTGGTCAGGTCGCAGTTGTAAATGAGAACTTGTTCTCAACTTGCCTACATGGTTAAATAAAGGTGAAATAAAATAAATAAACAAAATAAAATCTTTTGAACTATTGAATCTATATGTTTTGACCATGACAGTTTACAATCTAAGGTAACGCCAAGTAATTTAGTCTCCTCAACTTGTTCATCAGCCATACCATTCATCACCAGATTCAGCTGAGGTATAGAACTTAGGGAATGCAATGCTCTTAGTTTTAGAGATGTTCAGGACCAGTTTATTACTGGTCCTGAACATTACCCATTCCAAAACAGACTGCAACTCTTGGTGATGGAAAATCTTTCACATTGGAAACTGTCCAACATCATCAGGACATCTCGGACTTGGCTCCTCAAGCCTCTACTTAGAACTTGGCTCCCATTGAGGTACAATAGGACACTGGAAATTAAAGGGACACTATCTGTATAGAGAGCATCATTTATAACTCTTACATTGGTCATCATCAGTCATTGACTGAGAACACTTTGTTTACTCAAAAAATTACGTTGGTTTGTATTACTAAAATGGTTATTCACCTGACTCGAAACATGATGTAAACCCTAGCAACAAACCATAGAGACACTATTGACCTGGACCTATCAGAGAACAGAGGCACACATTTTAATTGTGCAATAACTTCTCAAATATACTCTGTGCAGTCCTTATCTGCAGAACACTATTAGGTGACATTGTAAAAAAAAAAAAAATCAGTGCTTATTGGGTTTGAGAATAGCCTAATTAGAATAGCCTCATTAGATGTGTTTGCCGAAGGCAAGAACAAGTATTGGAATCCAACAGCGAGGACAGCGGAGTCCCTGCCCATCTTTCGAAAGCACCTAAAACCTACCTCTTCAAACAGAATCTTAAATAATAACCCTCCTCACCTCGACCCCCCCCCAAAAAACGACTCCTACACTTGAACTTGACTTCCCCCCTTTCTAGCTCGGACTTTGCTGACAATTACTTAATTGAGGAAAGGTGTACTTACTATGCCTGTGATATGTGGTTGTCTCATTTAGCATCATGTAAATGTTTTTTATTTTTTATTCGTAACTCATTTCTCTGGGTGTTTTTAATCATGTACCCATGTGCCCTTATGTGCTACATGCAATAGCAAAAGGGTAAAACACTCATATAGAGAAGAATAGAAAGGAGAGGAAATAAACATTTATCTAAATAAAAAACAGACAATACTGATATGCCTTTGTGGGTATTATTCATACATTAAAGTGAACCAAGCCCAATCCCTAAATGATTTTAATATCCCTTATGACTCAGTGTTTGAGTAGACTTACACTTCACTAGCCCTCTAATATTTCCATCACTTATTGTAGTTATGAAAATAATTGACTTCATTGTCCCATCTCACCAATTGCATATAGGACCATAGAGAATACTGGGGAATAATTACACAACTAAATGGATGAAACACACACACACACACACACACAGTGTGTAGCCATATGGCCTGGGATAACAGGAAGGCCCAAACACTTGTCTCCAAGGTGATGTCAACAGTATAATAACAGATGGGGAAGCATGTGTGGAATTTTACAGTGTGGGCACCACTGATTCACCTCTTCCACCAGACTGTGTGTGTGTGTGTGTGTGTGTGTGTGTATATGAGAATGAGTGAGCAGGGGCGTGTGTACACTCACATGTACACAAATATGATCCTCTTTCCTTCTATTGATCTTTCAGCTTATGACAGCATTTGGGTCTTTCTATAAACTAGGGTATCAGTGACTGTTTGGAGTGAATACATGAATAATACTCAGCTTTTTCTTCACGTGAATACATTAAGATATAAACGGGGAACTTAAAATCAGTGGATAGTTGATTAGGTACACCACCCCGTTCACAAAAATAGTTTGCTCCTACAGACAGTGAGTAACGTGGCCATGGCTTGCTATATAAAGCAGGCAGATGGGCATTGAGGCATTCAGTTAATGTTTGTTTGAACATTAGAAATGGCAAAACTAGTGACCTAAGAGACTGAGCATGGTATGACCGCCGGTGCCAGGTGAGCCGGTTCCAGTATCTCAGAAACATCCGGGCTCCTGGGGTCGTCCGGAGTCCATGGATCCATCCTGCCTGGTGCCAACTAGGTGGTACTAACTGTCATGGCATTATGTGATGGAACCATGGTAACACATGAGCCAAGTCATAGAATATGGAAGTGATCACACATCACAGGAGCTACCTATGAATCTATACTGAACAAATATATAAAACACATGTAAAGTGTTGGCCCCATGTTTCATGAGCTGAAATAAAAGATCCCAGTAATTGTCCATATGCACAAAAAGCTTATTTCTCTCAAATTTTGTGCACACATTTGTTTACATCCCTGTTAGTGAGCAGTTCTCCTTTACCAAGATAATCCATCCACCTTAATGTGCAGTTTTGTCACACAACACAATGCTGTGGGGTTTAATTGAATGTCCATTTCTCTACCATAAGCTGCCTCAAAACATCATTTTAGATCATTTGGAAGTACGTGTAACCGGCCTCTCAAATGCAGACCACGTGTAACGACGCCAGCCCAGGACCTCCACCACCAGCTTCCTCACCTGCAGGATCATCTGAGACCAGCCAACCGAACAGCTGACGAGTCTGTGGGTTTGCACAACCGAAGAAACCGTCTCAGGGAAGCTCGTCGTCTTCACCAGGGTCTTGACCTGACTGCTGTTTGGTGTCGTAACCGACTTCAGTCGGCAAATGCTCACCTTCGATGGCAACTGGCACGCTGGAGAAGTGTACTCTTCACGGATGAATCCCGGTTTGATGGCAGACAGCGTGTGTAGCGTGTGGGCAAGTGGTTTGCTGATGTAAACATCATGAACAGAGTGCCACATGGTGGCGGTGGGGTTATGGTACGGGCAGACATTCCGGCGACTTCCGGCGCCGACTGAGATGGCCGCCTCGCTTCGCGTTCCTAGGAAACTATGCAGTTTTTTGTTTTTTTACGTGTTATTTCTTACATTAGTACCCCAGGTCATCTTAGGTTTCATTACATACAGTCGAGAAGAACTACTGAATATAAGATCAGCGCCAACTCACCATCAGTACGACCAAGAATATGTTTTCCGCGACGCAGATCCGGTGTTCTGCCTTACAAACAGGACAACGGAATGGATCGCATGCAGCGACCCAAGGAAACGACTCCGAAAAAGAGGGAAACGAGGCGGTGTTCTGGTCAGACTCCGAAAAAGGGCACATCGCGCACCACTCCCCAGCATTCTTCTTGCCAATGTCCAGTCTCTTGACAACAAGGTTGACGAAATCCGAGCAAGGGTAGCATTCCAGAGGGACATCAGAGACTGCAACGTTCTCTGCTTCACAGAAACATGGCTTACTGGGAAGACGCTATCCGACGCGGTGCAGCCAACGGGTTTCTCCACGCATCGCGCCGACAGAAACAAACATCTTTCTGGTAAGAAGAGTGGCGGGGGCGTATGCCTCATGACTAACGAGACATGGTGTGATGAAGGAAACATACAGGAACTCAAATCCTTCTGTTCACCTGATTTAGAATTCCTCACAATCAAATGTAGACCGCATTATCTTCCAAGAGAATTCTCCTCGATTATAATCACAGCCGTATATATCCCCCCCAAGCAGACACATCGATGGCTCTGAACGAACTTTATTTAACTCTTTGCAAACTGGAAACCATTTATCCGGAGGCTGCATTCATTGTAGCTGGGGATTTTAACAAAGCTAATCTGAAAACAAGACTCCCTAAATTTTACCAGCATATCGATTGCGCAACCAGGGGTGGTAAAACCTTGGATCATTGTTACTCTAACTTCCGCGACGCATATAAGGCCCTGCCCCGCCCCCTTTCGGAAAAGCTGACCACGACTCCATTTTGCTGATCCCTGCCTACAGGCAGAAACTAAAACAAGAGGCTCCCACGCTGAGGTCTGTCCAACGCTGGTCAGACCAAGCTGACTCCACACTCCAAGACTGCTTCCATCACGTGGACTGGGACATGTTTCGTATTGCGTCAGATGGAAATATTGACGAATACGCTGATTCGGTGTGGAGTTCATTAGAACGTGCGTCGAAGATGTCGTTCCCATAGCAACGATAAAAACATTCCCAAACCAGAAACCGTGGATTGATGGCAGCATTCGCGTGAAACTGAAAGCGCGAACCACTGCTTTTAATCAGGGCAAGGTGTCTGGTAATATGTCCGAATATAAACAATGCAGCTATTCCCTCCGCAAGGCTATTAAACAAGCTAAGCGTCAGTACAGAGACAAAGTGGAATCTCAATTCAACGGCTCAGACACAAGAGGCATGTGGCAGGGTCTACAGTCAATCACGGACTACAAGAAGAAACCCAGCCCAGTCACGGACCAGGATGTCTTGCTCCCAGGCAGACTAAATAACTTTTTGCCCGCTTTGAGGACAATACATTGCCACTGACACGGCCTGCAACGAAAACATGCGGTCTCTCCTTCACTGCAGCCGAGGTGAGTAAGACATTTAAACGTGTTAACCCTCGCAAGGCTGCAGGCCCAGACGGCATCCCCAGCCGCGCCTCAGAGCATGCGCAGACCAGCTGGCCGGTGTGTTTACGGACATATTCAATCAATCCCTATACCAGTCTGCTGTTCCCACATGCTTCAAGAGGGCCACCATTGTTCCTGTTCCCAAGAAAGCTAAGGTAACTGAGCTAAACGACTACCGCCCGTAGCACTCACTTCCGTCATCATGAAGTGCTTTGAGAGACTAGTCAAGGACCATATCACCTCCACCCTACCTGACACCCTAGACCCACTCCAATTTGCTTACCGCCCAAATAGGTCCACAGACGATGCAATCTCAACCACACTGCCCTAACCCACCTGGACAAGAGGAATACCTATGTGAGAATGCTGTTCATCGACTACAGCTCGGCATTCAACACCATAGTACCCTCCAAGCTCGTCATCAAGCTCGAGACCCTGGGTCTCGACCCCGCCCTGTGCAACTGGGTTCTGGACTTCCTGACGGGCCGCCCCCAGGTGGTGAGGGTAGGCAACAACATCTCCTCCCCGCTGATCCTCAACACGGGGCCCCACAAGGGTGCGTTCTGAGCCCTCTCCTGTACTCCCTGTTCACCCACGACTGCGTGGCCATGCACGCCTCCAACTCAATCATCAAGTTTGCGGACGACACAACAGTGGTAGGCTTGATTACCAACAACGACGAGACGGCCTACAGGGAGGAGGTGAGGGCCCTCGGAGTGTGGTGTCAGGAAAATAACCTCACACTCAACGTCAACAAAACTAAGGAGATGATTGTGGACTTCAGGAAACAGCAGAGGGAACACCCCCTATCCACATCGATGGATCAGTAGTGGAGAGGGTAGCAAGTTTTAAGTTCCTTGGCATACACATCACAGACAAACTGAATTGGTCCACTCACACTGACAGCGTCGTGAAGAAGGCGCAGCAGCGCCTCTTCAACCTCAGGAGGCTGAAGAAATTTGGCTTGTCACCAAAAGCACTCACAAACTTCTACAGATGCACAATCGAGAGCATCCTGGCGGGCTGTATCACCGCCTGGTACGGCAACTGCTCCGCCCTCAACCGTAAGGCTCTCAGAGGGTAGTGAGGTCTGCACAACGCATCACCGGGGGCAAACTACCTGCCCTCCAGGACACCTACACCCCCGATGTTACAGGAAGGCCATAAAGATCATCAAGGACATCAACCACCCGAACCACTGCCTGTTCACCCCGCTATCATCCAGAAGGCGAGGTCAGTACAGGTGCATCAAAGCTGGGACCGAGAGACTGAAAAACAGCTTCTATCTCAAGGCCATCAGACTGTTAAACAGCCACCACTAACATTGAGTGGCTGCTGCCAACACACTGTCATTGACACTGACCCAACTCCAGCCACTTTAATAATGGGAAATGATGTAAATATATCACTAGCCACTTTAAACAATGCTACCTTATATAATGTTACTTACCCTACATTATTCATCTCATATGCATATGTATATACTGTACTCTAGATCATCGACTGCATTCTTATGTCACTAGCCACTTTAACTATGCCACTTTGTTTACTTTGTCTACATACTCATCTCATATGTATATACTGTACTCGATACCATCTACTGTATGCTGCTCTGTACCATCACTCATTCATATATCCTTATGTACATATTCCTTATCCCCTTACACTGTGTATAAGACAGTAGTTTTGGAATTGTTAGTTAGATTACTTGTTGGTTATCACTGCATTGTCGGAACTAGAAGCACAAGCATTTCGCTACACTCACATTAACATCTGCTAACCATGTGTATGTGACAAATAAGATTTGATTTGACATAAGCTACTGACAGGACAACGAACACAATTGCATTTTATCGATGGCAATTTGAATGCTCAGAGATACCGTGATGAGATCCTGAGGCCCAATGTCGTACCGTTCATCTGCCGCCATCACCCTGTTTCAGCATAATAATGCACCGCCCCGTGTGGATAAGGGTCTGTACACAATTACTGGAAGCTGAAAATGTCTTTGTTCTTCTATGGCCTGCATACTCACCCATTGAGCAAGTTTGGGATGCTCGGGGTTGATGTTTACGACAGCATGTCCCAGTTCCCACCAATATCTAGCAACTTCACACAGCCATTGAAGAGTGGAACAACTTTCCACAGCCCACAATCAACAGCCTGATCAACTCTATGCAAAAGAGATGTGTCGCGCTGCATGAGGCAAATGGTGGTCACACCAGATACTGACTGGTTTTCTGATCCACACCCTTAACTTTTTTTTTTTTAAGTATCTGTGACCAACAGATACATACAGTATCTGTATTCCCAGTCATGTGAAATCCATAGATTAGGGCCTAATTCATTGATTTAAATGGACTGAATCCCTTATATGAACTGTTCAGTATAATTCATGAGTAGAATCCAAACCTGTTTAAACCCTTTGTCATATTTGGAATTTTTCATAGATTTTTACAAAAATTGCGATAAAATTACCTTTCTTTCCTTAGATTTATAATACTGTTTGTTGTTATATCATATACTAAGCGTTTAACAAATGAATTACACATTGAACTTGATTCTGTAAAATTCCTAGATAATTGCTGTCGGACACTTTTTTTTGTATGGGGATCTCAGAAGTGCACTGTAACCTCGTAACATGTTGTACCTCCCTGTGTTAGTGTGAAAACAGCTTTGATGGGCACACACACACGTCGAAAATAATGCATGCGATTGCAAAATCAAATGCATTTAACAGAAAGAGTAACTTTAACATAATTACAGAGGCACAAAAAAGTATGTGAACCCTTTGGAAGACCTGGACTTCTGCATAAATTGGTCATAAAATTTGATCTGATCTTCATCTAGGTCACAACAAGACAAACAGTCTGCTTAAACTAACAAACACAATTATACGTTCCCATATGTCTTTATTGAACACACCGCGCAAACATTCACAGTACGGGGCGGGAAAAGTATGTGAACCCTTGGATTTAATAACTGGTTGACCCTCCTTTGGCAGCAATAACCTCAACCAAACGCTTCCTGTAGTTGCGGATCAGACCTGCACAAGGGTCAGGAGGAAATTTTAGAACATTCCTCTTTACAAAACTGTTTCAGTTCAGCAATATTCTGGGGATGTCTGGTGTGAACTACTCTCGAGGTCATGCCACAGCATCTCAATCGGGCTGAGGTCAGGACTCTGACTGGGCCACTCCAGAAGGCGTATTTACTTATTTTGAAGCCATTCTGTTGTTGATTTATTTCTGTGTTTTGGGTTCAATGTCCTGCTGCATCACCCAACTTCTGTTGAGCTTCAATTGGTGGACAGATAGCCTTACATTCTCCTGCAAAATGTCTTAATAAACATGGGAATTCATTTTTCCGCCGATGATAGCAAGCTGTCCAGGCCCTGAGGCAGCAAAGCAGCCCCAAACCATGATGCTCCCTTCACCATACTTTACCGTTGGGATGAGGTTGATGTTGGTGTGCTGTGCCTTTTTTTCTCCACACATAGGGTTGTGTTCCTTTCAAACAACACAACTTTAGTTTCATCTGTCCACAGATTTTTTTTTTTTTTTTAAGACAGCAGTGGCTTCTTCCGTGGTGTCCTCCTATGAACACCATTCTTGTTTAGGGTTTTACCTATTGTAGACTCATCAACAGAGATTTATGTAAGTCTTTAGCTGATACTCTAGGATTCTTCTGAACCTCATTGAGCATTCTGCACTGTGCTCTTGCAGTCATCTTTGCAGGACGGCCACTCCTACGGAGAGTAGCAACAGTGCTGAACTTTCTACATTTATAGACAATTGGTCTTACCATGGACTGATGAACATCATGTCTTTTAGAGATACATAAAGCTGGAAAGGGTTACAAAAGTAAGTCAACAATTCTTAATCTTGGGTCTTCTGAGATCTCTTGTTTGAGGCATGGTTCACATCAGGCAATGCTTCTTGTGAATAGCAAACTCAAACTGTGAGTGTTTTTTAAAAGGGCAGGGAGCTCTAACCAACATCTCCAATCTTGTCTCAATGATTATACTCCAGGTTAGCTGACACCTGACTCCAATTAGCTTTTGGAGAAGTCATTATTTTCCCCAGCCTACACTGTGAATGTTTAAATGATGCATTCAATATAGAGAAGAAAAGTATAATAATTTGTGTGTTATTAGTTTAAGCAGCTTGTGATTGTCTGTTGTGACTTAGATGAAGATCAGATCTAAATCCAGATCATTCTTCTTGTCTGTTGTGACTTAGATGAAGATCAGATCTAAATCCAGATCATTCTTCTTGTCTGTTGTGACTTAGATGAAGATCAGATCTAAATCCAGATCATTCTTCTTGTCTGTTGTGACTTAGATGAAGATCAGATCAAAATCCAGATCATTCTTCTTGTCTGTTGTGACTTAGATGAAGATCAGATCTAAATCCAGATCATTCTTCTTGTCTGTTGTGACTTAGATGAAGATCAGATCTAAATCCAGATCATTCTTCTTGTCTGTTGTGACTTAGATGAAGATCAGATCTAAATCCAGATCATTCTTCTTGTCTGTTGTGACTTAGATGAAGATCAGATCTAAATCCAGATCATTCCAAAGGGTTCACATACTTTGTCTTCCCACTGTATGCATAATAGTCGTTTGTTGCGCATTCGATGTCTAGCTGTTTAGTATGAGGGGGACATTATCGCGCTACATTATCCGATTCAGGATTTGTTTTGTTGAACAACAGCCAAAGTGCAGGAATTACTGTTGATCTCGAGGAGTGACAGAACATGTCTGTGTCCATGTTGTTACGGCAGTCAAGATAATTAGCCTACTCCGTGGACAACATTAAGTCAGGATTCCTGAGATAAGAATACAGTCCGTGTACGTTTTGATCGTTTGTTTTCCCGAGTTAAAATGGAGCAATCGGGAATGTGAAAACGGTCAATTGTTTCGTTTTAAAATTAAAATTAAAATAAACATTTCAAATGACTTTTGGGCCTCCCGAGTGGTGCAGTGGTCTAAGGCACTGCATCGCAGTAATAGCTGTGTCGCTAGAGATTCTGGGTTCAAGTCCAGGTTCTGTTGCAACCGGCCGCGACCGGGAGACCAATGGGGCGGTGCACAATTGGCCCAGCGTCGTCCGGGTTAGAGGAGGGTTTGGCCGGCAGGGATGTCCTTGTTCCATCGCACACTAGCGACTCCTGTGGAGGGTCGGGCGCAGTGCACGCTGACAAGGTCACCAGGTGTACGGTGTTTCCTCCCTAAACGTTGGTGCGGCTGGCTTCCGGGTTAAGCGGGCATTGTGTCAAGAAGCAGTGGTTGGGTTTTGTTTCGGAGGACGCACGGCTCTCGACCTTAGCCTCTCCCCAGTCTGTACGGGAGTTGCAGCGATAAGACAATTGGATACAGGGCTATACATTATAGACAAGTTGACTAAAGCACAAACAGACCTGGCTACTAGGCATGACAAAGAAACATGCAGTGTCCATGTTTCATGTGACATTTTGAATGACATGTAGATGTTTTGTTGTTGCTAGGTGGCGTTAGTAATTATGTCTACCAAGACTTTTATTCCTGTAACTACAAATGTGAAACAGAGAAAAATCATATTTAAACATATGACATTTTTAACATGAACATTGGCCCCTTTCTTTATCGAAAGACCCATATACACCTATTACAGACACCACCAGTATGTGGTATACACCTATTACAGACACCACTATTCCCACTTATTTAAATGACCAATCACCAGAACACATTCTCACAAAAGTGTATATTTACCATCAATAACATTACTTTTCTTCAAGTCCTGGGCCCTGCGAAGAGCTCAGAAATGGTGTACATTAAAGGAGGTACATTTTGTTTTATACTACACACCAAACTAACAAATAAATGGGAAGTATCATGGAGGCACGGAGTGTCTATTGAGGTAAAAATATGACAGCTGTTGGCCCTAAATATCCCCCCTCTCCCCTCCGAATATCAGGGAATTGTCAATGGTTTAGAACCCCATTTCAGCCAATCAGATTGCAGATTTCTCCGAACCCGTTTTACAAGTACAGTTATTCACAATAAGAAATGACAGAAAAACATATCCTTGACTGTTCATCCATCTTTCTGTAACCATTTCAGTTTCAATATAACATCTTTGGGGAAATACTAAGGTAGGTCCCAATTTTTATGACTTGATTATCTTGTTCTCAGAAAACCGTACATGCGCACACACACTGACACACACACTAATTCCTGCATCTTAACTACGAGACAAATTCACAGACTCAGTAAATTTGTACCATGTTGTGTTTATAGGACCAGCCTATTAGTGGAACACGTAATGACCCATCAGAGAATGGTGTCCTCGTCCTCTTCAGTGTGTGTGCTGAGCTGAGATTTGAGCTGTGACTTCCTCTGTGTTGTGATGGCCGCCCAGACACGACACAGCATCCCTCCTCTGTGGAGAAACAGTAACAGTAAAAAATACAACCATTACAATACAGACCCTTTGTGTGTGTGTGTGTGGGTGTCACATCCATACACCCTCCTACTGCACAGATCCCTAGTCACACATTGACACATCTCAGCGATTCACAGTACTTTCACAGTCCTTTGAATAACGACATAACCATCCAAACAGAAAACAATGGGTTTTCCCTCATTAGCGTAGATCAGTTTCCTGTTTCTGCTTTAAGGATGTGCGAACATGATTGGAGGAGGAAGTTCACCTTATGGCACAGTACATCAAGTCATCCCTGCAGGCCATGGTGAGGAGACAGTCCAAGGTGAACTCGTGAGAGAGTAACTACAAACAAAAGCACAGCGTGAATTCTACTTGCGCAACATCAGTGAGAACAAGCCTCACGCAAACACAGACTGAAACCGAGCTACATTACTTCCTATTTTTTCAGATTTTTCGTATAGACTTTTGTGATTTGTCATATTATTATAATGTGAATAAGGCTCTTTTCACCAATTAGATGGTTTATTCCATGCATGTAGTTACCCATAAATCAATAGCCACACCATATTCTGTTAACCAATCCCACATCATTAAATCACAAAGTCGTTTTTGAAGTTCCTTACCTTGTCTATGGTGTCCTGATCTACTGGGATAGCCTTCAGCCAGCAAACCAAGGACTTGAATTCTGGGTTCAAACTTATCTGCAGGGACAACTCTGTATCTACAGGAAGATGAGAAGACAAGTCGGTATGATCTTGTCACCAGTTTTGCACCATCATGTTACTAAGCTGAACATTGTGAGTATTTCAAATGCAGATTTTCAGGTATGGTTAAGGTGTTCGACTGACAGTCACATGGACTGAGGTTTTGAGTCCCGGTCGGGGCTATTCGCGACAGTATACGTTAACATGGGTAAAGGAAGTAAACCTGACAGATACAAAGCAAAAGTGTTAAATAGGGTCTTATAAACAAAAACAGGCAAACATTTTCCGATGCCAGTTTCTAATCATTATTATGACTGACACATCTGGTTCCAAGTCTCGAATCTCAGCGGCAATGAGCTACATGCCTTAAACTCAAACCAGTAGAGCAGAAATCCACTGTCTGAGGGTGAGGTGTGGAGAGAGATCTAGAAACACAGGGTGTGAATCACAAAGCCTACAAACTGTCTCAATGGCATTCCATCTCTCCATTTTAGGAACATTAGAGTAGGCAGGCTGTAACTTGTGGGACCACTGTCATGCCACAAGCTTCAACCTCCAGAGTCTACATGTATACAAAAAACACCCAGGATTTTAACGCCCGATATTCATTATTTATTAGGCAAAGAGTGCTCGGCCTTGCTACATACTAAGGTGTGGCAGAGTGACAGAATTTGGCTCACTAAGGTACTTCAACCAAACTTACAATGTTTACCAACACACTAGCCTTAAATGGGCTGACATTAGCAACAGTCAGACTGCTTTGGGACGGAGTGGGATCTGAAAACATTACCTGTGGGTTCTGATGTGTTCCTGGTAGTGTCGATCTGATCCTGTCTCCTCTGGACAGAGTTCCTTAGTAGCTCCTGGTATTCCCGCTCTTTCTCACTCAGCTGAGTCAGCAGTCTGAAAATACAATTAGTCATTATGGACCAGGCCTGAAGTAACAGTACATTGTAACCGTTGTAACTGGTTGCAATGTAATCCTTGGTGGTGTGCTGGCACTTGGTGGTGTACTGGCACTTGGTGGTGTACTGGCACTTTTCACTGAATCTGTAGGAATGACTATTTTCTTTACATTTTAAAGCCCATTATGCTAAATTTGAAATGAAAGGAAACCCCAGGTTAAAAGGTAGAATAAAGAATCACATGACAATACAAATCCATTTTTTTTGTCATGCCAATAAAGCAATGTAATATAAACAGCTAAGTAAATGGCACTGAACCTGCGAGTCTCTAGCCGTAGATCTGTCAGTTCCTGACTGAGGGGACAGTTAGTGTTGTACTGGAGGCCATTGGGTAAGCAGAGGCTTTCTGAAACCTCCTCTATGGTCTCGGTGTCGGCTGGCGCCGCCACCTGGTCATCTGAGAAAACTGCAGGCAAAAGCTTTACTAGCTCACTGGGCCGCTGCCCTCTCTCTGGGCTACTCTCCTCCTTCTCAAAGGAAGACTGCAGCTGGAGCTTGAGCTCTGAAAGACATTGAGGTGTGTGTGTGAGCAAGAGTGTGCGTGTGGGCGGGGATTTGGGAGGTGGTGAAGTCTTTGAATGGTGGGGATGGACTCAATTCCAAATCCCAGAGTCATATCATGAAATTGAACAGGAGTTCTATGAGGAATTTCTATGTCCAATACAACAGATAGAAGTTGAGATGGAATTAGGCCTGACTCTGCTGGTTCTTACCTGGTAATAGTACAGTGATGGCGTCCTGCACGGCCTGCCTCAGCAGGTTATCCAGAGCAAACATCCAGTGAGGTTTCACCTGCTGCTGCCTCAACACCTTTTTCACCTGCACACACACACACACACGGGAGTGAGAAGAACGGATTAGCACAATACTATTGGGTGTGATGCATAGCCTGTGGTAAAACTCCTGGCTATTTACACATATACGACTCCCCCTGTTCAATCCCACGTCCACCCTGGCCTTGTGATTACTATCTGTCTAATACTTGAGGAACCGTGTGTGAAATCTATGGCCAATCCATGACAGTAAGCAATCTTTTACGTGCCAGGGAGAAATGGAAACTGGCAGGG
>NC_088398.1:25142351-25229851 GCF_034236695.1 Oncorhynchus nerka | reverse complement strand
TTGTTATTAGACCACTCGCAGAACAGCTCCCCTCCTTTGTAAAGGACACCAGCAGTATGATCTCTATCATTTAATCTCTTGATCCTCTCCCTGAGAATACCTTGTTAGTTACTTTTGATGTTGAGTCGTTATACACAAATATTCCACACGAGGGCGGTATTGAAGCCATGGAACATTTTCTTCTGCAAAGTGACCCTAATGAACAACCTTCCAGTGCATGCATTATAACATTGGCTGAAATAGTACTCGCACACAACTATTTCATGTTTCTAAATTATTTCTTTATTCAGACGAAGGGTACTGCTATGGGATCCCCCATGGCTCCTAACTATGCTAATTTGTATGTGGGTTACATGGAGAAAGAGTCGATTTTCAATCCTCTCAAAAATGTTTTCTTGCCTAACATCATTATTTGGAAACGCTATATTGATATTTTTGTTCTATGGAGGGGTGATGAAAAACAGCTCCAGGCTTTTCTTAACTCCTGTTCTGATCATTAGAGATTTACTCTGCAATCTGATACACGTCAAATCAGTTTTCTTGATCTTCTGATCTTGTGTGAAGATAATGTTCTATACACTGATCTTTACAGGAAGCCTACTGATCGTAACAGTTTGTTGAGGGCTGGTAGTTGTTACCCACTTCCCTTGAAAAATAGTTTGCCCTACAGCCAATTCTGTTGAATCAAAAGAATTTGCAAAAAACAATCAGGTTTCGACAGAAATATGGCTGAGACGCAAAGAAAGTTCAAGGAGAGGGGCTACAAAAATGATCAGATTAATATTGCCATTGAGAAAATTCAAAACAAAACATGACCTTTTTCAAGGTCAGTCTCGCAAAAAGACGCATTCTTGTGTTCTAACTACCCGCTATTCAAAGCGGTCTGAACAAATTAAGGGAATCGTTCACAAACATTGGCACATTCTAAAATCCGATGAAAGTCTCGGTAATGTGTTTTTGGACCTTCCCTTGGTCGTATTCTCGCGGGGCAGAAACCAATTGTTACACTGATGTACCACCCCAAGATATTGCTGAACAACGTCCATTTGCACCCCTACTGGATGGAAATTACAAGTGTAATGGCTGTGCTCAATGCAATGGCACTTATAAATGTAGATCCTTCAAACACCCACAAAAGGGGAAATCGAATCCCAATCAAAGGTGTTATTACGTGCTCCACTATAAGGCAGTTATTTATCTTAGAACTTGTCCTTGTGGTAAAAATTGTGGGTTAAACAAAGCGTGAATTAAAAGTACGTATCTCAGAGCATCGTAGCACCATTAGGTGCAAAAACTTGACTTACCCAGATGCGGCCCACTTTTTGGAGGCAGGCCACTCGATTTCGTGTCTGCGTTATATTGGCATCGAACATGTCACCCTCCCTAGGAGAGAGGGTGACCTTGATCATTTATTGTTCAAACGAGAGGCTGCCTGGATCTTTAACTTAAAGACCCTTGCTCCCTTCGGTCTCAACGTAGACTTTGATCTGAAGCCATTCTTGAGATTATTGTGACTTTGCCATTGTAATTGTTTGTAAGCTTGTGTAGTCTAAAATGAATCTATGATTGTATGCTCTCCATTTGTTGTTTGTATGCTGTTCTTTGTATGCCATTTTAATACTTGAGAATTAACCAATGATATTAGGCCACTCTTGGCCATGATTACAGACACCAGTGTGTCTTTTGACACTACATAAACGAGTCATCCCGCAGTGTTTGTGATTACACCCCGATGAAGACAGCTTGGCTGTCGAAACGTTGGTAATTACATTTTTGCATCTGAGCTCCTAGAGTGTGCGGCTCCCTTTTATTTTCTAAGAGAAAGATTACCTTGAACATGGCTGCCTGTGGGCTGCCCAGCTCGTGGAAGGGTGGTTTCCCCGTGGCCATCTCTATGATGGTACAGCCCAAGGACCAGATGTCTGCAGGCTTCCCATAACCCCGCGGGCCCTGGTCGATGATCTCTGGAGCCATGTACTGCAGGGTTCCTAAGAACACCACACAGAGACATTTAGACACCCGCCTACACAAACATGTAGACAACACATGTAAATAATATTCATACCAACAAAGTCAAATATAAATGGTCATATGCAAAAAGCATGGCCACATACCCAACCACACTCATACACAAGCATCAAACATACACCCACACACACCTGTAAAGGTCTCTGTGCAAGGGTTGATTCCCGCCAGTCGTTTCGAGGTGCCAAAGTCAGAGATCTTGAGAACACCACTGTAGGTGTTAATCAACACGTTGTCACCCTGTGAGAAAATGACTTGTTTCTTACACCAGATACTCTTTCCCCACAACACATTGTGACACATTAGTAGTTGAGTTAAGCAACATACACCAGGTTCATGCTCAGTCGGCCACAACGTAGCAAAGCGTTTTGAAAAGGAAAACAAAAAGGAGCGTTTCTTAAGTCCAGGAAATGCCTTCCTGTTTCACTCCATTTTCCGCCGTTTTAGTACCGAATGGACACAACTACTAACTCTGACCGTGAGAATTTAAATCCGCTGTGGCATTGGTACTTAAATAAAACAAAAACAAATATTTTTATTTAGCAACAACAAACCTCACCTTGATGTCTCTGTGGACTATCTGGTTGTCATGGAGATACTTAAGCCCTTCCAGGATCTGCCTGGTGTAGAAAATGACGGTGGCCTCGTTGTCTTTCAGGGGTCCCCATTTGGAACGCAGGAGAGAGGACAAGCTTCCTACATGGGAGAGATGACATTGGAATGGGTTACGGTTAGATATGTAAGGGATTCTATTTAGGATTTGCAACACCTGTGGGCCTCGTTTCCCAGTTGCGATGTAACTTAAGCATTACGATGACGTACCAGATGCATCATTATATACACGAGCCAACTTGTTTCCCAAAGAACCACCCAGTGAGAACGTTCGCTAGTGCCTCGTTATACCATGTGTCAACACTGTTAGGATCAGATATCTCCATTCAAATCTTAACATTAAAATAATTCCACAATACTGACCAAGGATCAGCCCGTAGAGAGTTAATAGCCTATTTTCAGACGTAGGTGGTACTGAGGCAGCTTTATTATGCTTACCCAATAACAATGCACTACATCACAGATTGGGCACATCGTTGACCACGTTGTCACACGTCATGAAAAATTTGGCCGAATAGCCTTAGTCGAAAAATAGAACTCAATTGATGGAAATAGCCTACAGTCAACTTAGTTCTGAAGGTAACGGTAGTCAAAGTCAGACAGAAAAAAAAAGATGTTTATGCTGTTTAGCGAAAACCTGTGAATAAAGTGAGGCGAAAGGGCAAAATAAATGCATATAATGATGCACTTTGGCATCGCTATGAGTGGTCTGGATCACTAGATGTGCCACATTACTAACGAAGGAACTGGGAATCACCTCGGCTACTAAAGAAGGTTCTAACGATGATCTTAACGTTATGAACGCTCTGGGAAAAAAGGCCCCGATTATTCACAATGATAAAATGTCAGAAGCTGAAATCGAACATGACTTTTTAAAGTATTTTCACTTTTTTTTTTTTTTTTTTTAAACACTGGTACATCAGTGACTTGATTGCATTGTGAAATCCATTTTTCTCAATCACTGTGATACTGGAAACACCCACACTTCCTGTGTCATATTCTGCCTGCAGCTATAGCACTGAATTAGACACACACACGCACGCATTCAGACACAATCACACACCAAAAAGACCTCCAGACTTCCTGGAAACATTCTTGCACTGGCTCTATGCACACTCACTGGACTCTACCCACACACTCAAGCATACTACACTGACACGCCAACACACACACACTATTCTGTTTATTATCTATCCTGAATGCCTAGTCACTTTTACCCTTACCTGCATGTACATATGACCTAAATTAACTCAACTACCTCGTACCCCTGCACATTGACTCAGTACCGGCACTCCTTGTATATAGCCTCGTTATTTTATTGTGTTAACATTTCCTTTTTTGCTATTTAGTTGTAATTTTTGTATTATTATTTTTTTTTTAAACTCTGCATTGTTGGGAAAATGTTTCTAAGTAAACATTTCACGGTAAAGTCTACACCTATTGTATTCGGCGTGACTGAAACATGGTTTAAGCCTGATGAAATTACTGTGTTAAATGAGGCCTCACCTGGTTACACTAGTGACCATATTCCCCGCGCATCCCGCAAAGGCGGAGGTGTTGCTAACATTTACGATAGCAAATTTCAATATACAAAAAAGAAAAACGACTGCATTTTCATCTTTTGAGCTTCTAGTCATGAAATCTATGCAGCCTACTCAATCATATTTTATAGCTACTGTTTACAGTTCTCCTGGGCCATATACAGCATTACTCACTGAGTTCCCTGAATTCTTATCGGACCTTATAGTCATGGCAGATAATATTCACATTTTTGGTGACTTTAATATTCACGTGGAAAAGTCCACAGACCCACTCTAAAAGGCTTTCGGGGCCATCATCGACTCAGTGGGATTTGTCCAACATGTCTCCGGACCTACTCACTGCCATACTCATACTCTAGACCTAGTTTTGTCCAGTGGAATAAATGTTGTGGATCTTAATGTTTTTCCTCATAATCCTGGACTATCGGACCACCATTTTATTACGTTTGCAATTGCAACAAATATCCTGCTCAGACCTGAACCAAGGATAATCAAAAGTTGTGCTATAAATTCTCAGACAACCCAAAGATTCCTAGATGCCCTTCCAGACTCCATCCACCTACCCAAGGACGTCGGAGTACAAAAATATGTTAACCACCTAACTGAGGAACTCAATTTAACTTTGTGTAATACCCTAGATGCAGTCGCACCCCTAAAAACAAAAACATTTGTCATAAGCAACTAACTCCCTGGTATACAGAAAATACCCGAGCTCTGAATCAAAGCTTCCAGAAAATTGGAACGGATATGGCGTTTCACTGAACTGGAAGTCTTCTGACTAGCTTGGAAAGACAGTACCGTGCAGTATCGAAGAGCCCTCACTGCTGCTCGTTCATCCTATTTTTCAAACTTAATTGAGGAAAATAAGAACAATCCTAAATGTATTTTTTGATACTGTCACAAAGCTAACTAAAAAGCAGCATTCCCCAAGAGAGGATGGCTTTCACTTCAGCAGTCATAAATTCATGAACTTCTTTGATGAAAAGATCATGATCATTCGAAAGCAAATTACAGACTCCTCTTTAAATCTACGTATTCCTCCAAAGCTCAGTTGTACTGAGTCTGCACAACTCTGCCAGGACCTAGGATCAAGGGAGACACTCAAGTTTTTAAATACTATATCTCTTTACACATTGATGAAAATAATCATGGCCTCTAAACCTTCAAGCTGCATACGGGACCCTATTCCAACTAAACTACTGAAAGAGCTGCTTCCTGTGCTTGGCCCTCCTATGTTGAACATAATAAACAATGTGTACCAAACTCACTAAAAGTGGCAGTAATAAAGCCTGTCTTGAAAAGGCCAAACCTTGACCCAGAAAATATAAAAAACTATCGGCCTATATCGAATCTCCCATTCCTCTCTAAATTTTTGGAAAAAGCTGTTGCGAAGCAACTCACTGCCTTCCTGAAGACAAACAATTTAAATGAAACGCTTCAGTCTGGTTTTAGACCCCATCATAGCACAGAGACTGCACTTGTGAATGTGGTAAATTAATGGCGTCAGACCGAGGCTCTGCATCTGTCCTCGTGCTCCAGGTCCTTAGTGCTGCTTTTGATACCATCGTTCACCACATTCTTTTGGAGAGATTGGAAACCCAAATTGGTCTACACGGACAAGTTCTGGCCTGGTTTAGATCTTATCTGTCAGAAAGATATCAGTTTGTCTCTGAGGATGGTTTGTCCTCTGACAAATCAACTGTTAATTTTGGTGTTCCTTCAAGGCTCCGTTTTAGGACCACTATTGTTTTCACTATATATTTTACCTCTGGGTGATGTCATTCAGAAACATAAAAGGTTCACTTTCACTGCTATGCGGACAACACACAGCTTAAAATTTTGATGAAACATGGTGAAGACCCAAAATTGTCCTCACTGGAAGTCTGTGTTTCAGACATAAGGAAGTGGATGGTGGCAAATGTTCTACTTTTAAACTCAGACAAAACAAAGATGTTAGTTCTATGCCCCAAGAAACAAAGAGATTTTCTGTTGAATCTGACAAGTAATCTTGATGGTTGTACAGTCATCTCAAATAAAACTGTGAAGGTCCTCAACGTTACTCTGGACCCTAATCTCTCTTTTTGACGAACATATCAAGACTGTTTCAAGGACATCTTTTTTTCCATCTACGTAACATTGCAAAAATCAGAAACTTTGTCCAAAAATTATGCAGAAAAATGAATCCATGCTTTTGTCACTTCTAGGTTAGACTACTGCAATGCTCTACTTTCCGGCTACCCGGATAAAGCACTAAATAAACTTCAGTTAGTGCTAAACACGGTTGCTAGAATCTTGACTAGAACCCAAAATTTTTATCATATTTCTCCAGTGCTAGCCTCTCTACACTGGCTTCCTGTTAAGGCAAGGGCTGATTTCAAGGTTTTACTGCTAACCGACAAAGCATGGGGCGGCAGGGTACTGGTTAGAGCGTTGTACTAGTAACTGGAAGGTTGCAAGTTCAAACCCCCAAGCTGACAAGGTACAACTCTGTCGTTCTGCCCCTGAACAGGCAGTTAACCCACTGTTCCTAGGCCGTCATTGAAAATAAGAATTTGTTCTTAACTGACGTGCCTAGTTAAATAAAGGTAAAATAAATTTAAAAATGACATGGGCTCGCTCCTACCCATCTTTACGATTTTGTCTTGCCATACATACCTACACGTACGCTACGGTCACAAGATGCAGGCCTCCTCACTGTCCCTAGAATTTCTAAGCAAACAGTTGGAGGCAGGTCTTTCTCCTATAGAGCTCAATTTTTATGGAATGGTCTACCTAACCATGTGAGAGATGCAGAATCGGTCTCGACCTTTAAGTCTTTATTGAAAACTAATCTCCTCAGTTGTTCCTATGTAGACTGGCCCAGGAGTGTGAAGGTGAACAGAAAGGCACTGGAGCAACAAACCACCCTTGCCGTCTCTGCCTGGCCGGTTCCCCTCTCTCCACCGGGATTCTCTGCCTCTAACCCTATTACAGGGGCTGAGTCACTGGCTTACTGGTGCTCTTCCATGCCATCCCTAGGAGGGGTGCGTCACTTGAGTGGGTTGAGTCACTGATGTGATCTCCTGTCCGGGTAGGGCCCCCGCCCCTTGGGTTGTGCCGTGTCGGAGATATTTGTGGGATATACTCGGCCTTTTCTCAGGATGGTAAGTTGGTGGTTGAAGATATCCCTCTAGTGGTGTGGGGGCTGTGCTTTGGCAAACATGGGTTGGGTTATATCCTTCCTGTTTGGCCCTGTCCGGGGGTATCGTCGGACGGGGCCACATTGTCTCCCGACCCCTCCTGTCTCAGCCTCCAGTATTTATGTTGCAATAGTTTGTTTCAGGGGGCTAGGGTCAGTCTGTTATATCGGGAGTATTTCTCCTGTCAAATCCAGTGTCCTGTGTGAATTAAAGTATGCTCCCTCTAATTCGCTCTCTCTCTCTCTCGCTGAAGACCTGAGCCCTAGGACCATGCCTTAGGACTACCTGGCCTGATGACACCTTGCTGTCCCCAGTCCACCTGGTCGTGCTGCTGCTCCAGTTTCAACTGTTTTACCTGCGGCAATGGAACCCTGACCTGTTCACCGGGCGTGCTACCTGTCCCAGACCTGCTGTTTTCAACTCTCTAGAGACAGCAGGAACGGTAGAGATACTCTGAATGATCGGCTATGAAAAGCCAACTGACATTTACTCCTGAGGTGCTGACCTGTTGCACCCTCTACAAGCACTGTGATTATTATTATTTGACCCTGCTGATCATTATGAACATTTGAACATCTTGGCCATGTTCTGTTATAATCTCCACCCGGCACAGCCAGAAGAAGACTGACCACCCCTCATAGCCTGGTTCCTCTTTAAGTTTCTTCCTAGGTTCCTGCCTTTCTGGGGAGTTTTTTCTAGCCACCGTGCTTCTACACCTGCATTGCTTGCTGTTTGGGGTTTTAGGCTGGTTTTCTGTACAGCACTTTGTGACATCAGCTGATGTAAGAAGGTCTTTCTAAATACATTTAATTGATTGATGTGACAGTTTCATAATTAGGGGAGTAGAGAAAGATGAGCAAGACTGGAAGTATTGATGAGAGAATGAGTGACAACAGTACCAGTGTGTGAGTGGTGGAGAGAGATTGAAAGAAGGAGAATGAGTAGAGAGGCACAACAACAACCGAGAAGTGAAGACTGAAACCATTAGCTGTATGGCAGTTTAAAAAGGTAAAGCAGGACAAGATTACCAAAACTTCCGTCAGTGAGAGAATTAATGAATACTGTACATACCAAGTGAAGGAATGATAGAAAGGCTTGTCTAAAGACTACACATTTGTAGTAGAGAGGCACAAAAGTTGAAATTAGAAACAGTGAATAAACTGGTTCTTTGTGACCTGGTTTATGGGACCATAGAAACAGAATGAGATTTAAAATAGAATGAAACAGATTCAATTTCTATGCACTGTACCTCCAGGAACCTCCTCCATAAAGATCTTGATGAAGCCATCCTGACTCATAGAGCCCAGGTACTGAACGATGTTCCTGTGCTTCAGCCTCTTGTGCAGAGCCATCTCCTCATGCAGAGGCTGGGAGTAACTGAGATTCACACGCAGATGGGGGGAGAACCAACAGTTAGCATTGGCACTAGATTAGCATAGCATTAGCAAATGGGACAGTGTTCATCTGCCGTTATAACAACATTGCTACAAAACATAAACAATGTTAGTGCTGGCTGTGCCGTCATTGAAAAACAACATAAAATTCACTCCAATATTGCAGTTGCGCTGACATGGTGTAGCTGTGACCTTTGCGTACTGTATGAATTTGATGAGAGCTTTACAAGCACCTGTCATGTGCTGCTTTAACCTATGTGGCCATTAATTCTACAGAGGAACTAAGTACTAACATTTCTTGAACTATGGGGCTCAGCTCTTAGTCGAGGTCGAAGGCTCGTAAACAAGGAATGGGGAAATCTAAATAGACATCCATCTCTTCAGGGAGTAGATTCCAGTGTAGCTATGGGGACACTGGGCAAACATGACATTTGGCATGCTGAGGAAAACATCTGCGCATTCATTATTCTCATCATTAATCGTGAACCGTTTCGCTCACATTGTATAATGTATTACACATATTAGGCTAAAATAATCATTCGGATTTATGGTATCATGTGCAAAGAAAAGCAGCCTGATCCCAGATCTGTTTGTGCTGTCGTGTCAACAAGTATGGTCATTGTTTGACAATACAGCAAAACAGAACTGGGACCAGGCAACAAAAAAAAGGGGAAATGTAGCCTGGTCCCAGAACTGTTTGTGCTGTCGTGTCAACAAGTATGGTCATTGTTTGACAATACAGCTAAAACAGATCTGGGACCAGTGGAAAAAAGAAAAAGGGGAAATGTGTTTTCCATACGTGCTGTCTTTCTCTGGGATCTCCTTGATGGCGATGCGGACTTGGTTGCTCAGGTCCCTCCCAGCATACACCACGCCATATGTTCCTTTACCCAGAACCACCTTGTCTCTGTTTTCGCTGGTCTCATAGATAAACTGCAAGTCGTAAGGGAGGTTTAATTCAACAGGATGACGGGTGTGAAACTAAATGTGTCTGTGTGTTTCATTAAAAAGAAAATGTGTCTAAGAGAGTGTGTGGGTTATAAATAGTGTAAAGAATTTCACAAGCAACCACAACAGAAAAGGTTGAGTGAGAGCACAAAGCAAAGGGATGTATATTTAGAAACCTTCTGCTGCTCTGAACTGCAGTGAGCTGAAATACTATTTGAAATGATTTCAAATAGTATTTGAACCCATGTTTGCTGGAGTGACATGCTGGACTGAATCCAATGTTCTGTGAATACCAGGAACTTAACACACAAAAAAATGAGGGGTCGGGAATACGGTAACCATAGCACTACTTGGGCGACGGTTAAGGGAAACTTTTCGCCTATTGACCCCATCATGACAGGGCTTGTTTGTGTACTGGTATGTTAGAAGGGGGAGGGTGTCAAAAAAAGAAAAGCAGGCTCGAGAGGGAGGATTCTACGCAATTTGTGTCTCCACAACTCCTTGAATCCTTTCTCCTCACCTCCTTTTCAACCGTATTTTAGGAGAAGGTCCTATGTCTCACCCCTCGAACCCTGGTTTCCAATGCATTTTAAGGAGGAGGAAAGAGGAGAGGAAATATGAATTGAGAAAGAACCTAGCTGACCTCCAGTAATCCTCCAGTGAGCTCGCTGGAGTACTCCACTGGGGCTTCGGCCTGGGTTAGAAGAGAATTGACCATCTCACAGAACCTGATGGAGAAACAGCACACACAAGAAACTAAATCACGTGGAAAAGACTGTTCAAATACATGTGAGCATGTCGCATATCAGTCAGTCATATATTCATAGACCTCACAGGCAAATCATAGATAAGACCTGCAGAAACGTACACAAACAAATTCAGTACGCAGCATTGTTATCAATGTCATGAAGTATTAAAGGGGACCTTTCGATTGCCTGTTATTCGCCTTTCACTGATTCCACAAACACTACTATGAAAACCACTTCCTACTTCCTTCCTTCTCAGAAAGTCTTGGATAACACCTGGGATTTACTGTATCCCAATAGACAACACCTAGCTAATACTGTACTGTATTAGCACACAATGTAAAATGCACATCCCTATCAATTCACACCAAAAGGGGAGAGAGAAGCAGGCTCTATTTTCACTAGGCCAGAGTAAAATAAATATTAACAGTTGTCATGTCAACACAATCAAATCATGTGATAATAGTTGAAAGAACAGGCCCAATCTGTATGTAGGTTTTGTGTGGAGAATGTGGGGAATGAATCAATGGTTGATATGGTTGGTTGTTTACACCCCTTCCTGCTAGACAGCTGGGCTAAAGGCTGCCTTTTGGTGTGTGTTTGTGCGTGCGTGCCTATGTACAAGTGTGTTTGTACGTGTGTGGGACTCACCCCTTACAGTGCAGCTCGCTGGGAAAGCAGAGTTGGAAGTCATCCGAGTTCTCCAGGACATACAGGAAGCAGCTACGCTCGTCAAACTTGGAAACACTGTGCAGGTCAAAAGGTTAAAGAGGGGCATTAAGAGCTACACAACACTTCAAAGCTAACAGCGGCGCCACAATGAAATAACAACAAGTATTCTCAAAATACCAACGCAGGCAAACAAAGGAATATGAATAAAGACAAGAAAAGCCAACAATGGCACATTCAATATGTGGCTCTCCAATTCAGAGAAGGATGTTTTCTTTCCATCTCGTATAGATTGAAATACTGATACGTCTGAAGCCACCAGGTGACAGTAGGGCTGGGCGATATGACGATATATATCGTGTGACGATAGACGTTTTTTTATCATTTCATATTATGCTCTAGCGTTTACTTCGTTGTGTAGCAAATCACACAAGGCAATATTTTTCATCAAACGTGCCCGTGTGGAAGGAAATTTGCAACACAAACAAACATGGAGGGGAGTGAACGTGACACAGAGCACGGAGACACGGAGTTCGTACCTAAAAGAGGGGCTACTTCGGTCACATGGACGTGGTTTGGGTATGAAAAGTCTGGTGCGGACTAGAAAACCGTCCTCTGCAAAATATGCCGCAGGCCGGTCCCGACGACAGGCTCAAACACCACTAACCTCTTTAACCACCTGCGTAAGAAGCATGTGAAACAGTGCGGAGAGAGTCTACCGGTGAGACCCAGAAAAGTACAGTCAAGTGCTCAAAACAAACCCCCGACTCAGACGTTGCAAGAGGCTTTTGCCCGCGGCACACCATGTGGTAAAGCATCACGATGGTGGAAGGAGAGAACAGCTGCCGTTACAACTTACATCTGCAAAGACACGGCCCCAATATACACGGTCGAGAAACGGGGGTTTCGTGAGTTGGTGCTAACGCTCGACCCAGGGTACCAAATGCAAATTGATATGTGACACGTATTAATGCCAAAATAACATGCAAAACGGGCAAGCCACTAAAAATATCTATTATATATTTTAGGCCTATATTTATTTTGTTTGCAACATCAGTTGAAGTGATTTCTATTTACCTTTTTAGATTTTATACATTCATATTTTGTTACATGTTTAATTGAAAATTTGCACAAAGGTTCTAAATAAAAGGAGAAATAATCAAAGATGAGTAAGTACCTTTTATTTGTTGGGTATAATTCTAAATGTAATAAGAAATAGGCCTTTACATGTAGTCATTTTATATCAACTATTTATTCATTGAATTTACAGAAAATATGCTATATCGTGATATGTATCGTTATCTGGATATGAAATGACCTATATCGGGATATGAGATTTTGGCCATATCACCCAGCCCTGGGTGAGTGTTGCAAATATAAACTGAAAGAAAATAAATCTATCGCCCTGGAGGCAGTTCGGTAGGCAAAACAAGGGTAAAGTACACAGTGACCTCCACAGCCAAATAGACACAGACACACACACACACACATCCAGTCAAAGTCGTTGAAAACAACACAGACAAAAACTCCCTGATGGCCAGTGGCCAAGTCCACCAGACAGATAGTGTTTAGACTCAGTAGACCGCAACCTGGCTTCAAATACTATTTGAAATGCTTTCAAATAGTTTAGCTGGGCTTGATTGAGCTTGCCTGGCGCAATGGAACCAATAGAGTAGTCGCAAACCTGCAAACTCTGCCCATTTGGAACTCCAGGCAGGCTAAAGGAAACGCTGAAATAGTTCAAAAAGTATTTGAGCCTAGGTCTGGTAGACTAGCCCTGGTGATGTGTATGGGCTGCAGGCGTGAACACGACACACCCACACATCACAGAGCCAGGAACTCAGCCCAGAAATATTAGCACACTCTGTACTGTCTGTTACCGTACCTCACTCCCCGGATTTGCGAGGCTGGGAAAGTCCACTGGGCTTTCTGGCCTTTCTATGGAAGGGAAGACATGGCAAACTGTCAAAATGCTGACTCAACAGTCTACACACACACACACAAAGTGTGCACTCGCCTGCACACACACGCGGGTGGCACACATCCTCATTAGGCGATTATAGGCATGTCTTCTTTCCCGTCACGGACGTGGTGCCGTTTTGAAAACACTCCACGCCTATTCTGGTTAAACACACCATTCCTGAACTACCATTTTCTATGTCTTAACAGGTTGAAAACTGTAGACCTGTACAGTATAACTCAGTAGTTCAATATCTACAAGGCGGTAGAGGGGTCTGTTCACCTGGTCCCAGATCTGCTTGTCCTGTATAGCCAACTCTTACGGTCATTGTCATGCCTAACATGGTCTGTACCTTCAGGGGTGTGATGTGGTTGAGCCGAACCGTGCAGCTCTCATCCTCCTCACTCACACACACTATAGTGGGCTGGAGCACTTTGGTCTGCTCCAAGATCAGAACCTGAGGAACGGCAATGGTTAATGGCAATAACAGTATTTGGCATTAAAAGGTTACTTTTCCAAATACTTTTGCTACTGTACATTGTCAACATGACAAACTCTCCCGGCAGGGTGACGCCAAGTGCCAACATCATTAGCAATTATCTGACCATATCCGTGCAGTTAAATGCATGTAAAAGCAAATGTCTTTTACTGCACTGCATTTGAATGCCCAGAACTGTTATATACTAGGCAGAGAGAATCTATTGAGGTCTCACAAAGCAATGTGGGTTTGAGGAACTGGGAGTACTTGGAGTGGTAGTGTCTGACAGAGTGACTTGGAAACATGCCGCTATGCTCTAACTAAATAAAGCTGAATGTACTGGGAGCTGTGGTGAGGACTTACTGGGCAGCGGTCAGTGGAAACAGTGGGCTTGCAGGCTTGCAGCAACAGCTCCATCCAGAAGTCCACAGTCTCCTGTTTAGACGGTTTCACCTCCGGGGGCTTGGTGAACTGATGGTACAAGATGAACGTCTCCATGATCGAGCCCACATACCTCAAAAGAAAGATGCGAATAAGTATTTGAAAATCAAAATCAAAGTTCAAAACATTGACCTTAAAAGAGATCATGTTTTTCATCAAATGGATGATATTTAGATAAAACCAAATCAAAGTAGATTGAACAAAGTAGGAAAAATGACAGTTGCTGGTACATTGATCAAGTCTGATCATAAAGTTACTGGTCCCCTCCCCCCGTGTCAAACACTTGAATTCAGGTGGCGGGATAATTTAGGGTTTTATGTGACATCACATAAAGCCCTCAATTTAATACACCAATGGTAACGTCTTATTCTCTTGCCTAATTTAAATAAGTACCAACTCGTAACCATCAGCATAGAAGGTGTGGTTTACATAGCTAGCTAGTCTACTGGTGCTAAAATTTGACTGCAAGGTGACATCAAATTACAGGTTTCTCCTATTCATCTATGCAAAGATAATTTTAGGTTCCCCCTTTCATCTGTGTCTGGTGTTTGCTAGTTACTGGCTAGCTAGTTCTTCAGCCAGCATGGAACAAAGGGGGGGGGTCGTTCAAAACTCAGACGCAGTTGTCATGTCAACATTAGAGTGTTGGACTAGTAACCGGAAGGTTGCAAGATCGAATCCCCGAACTGACAAGGAAAAATCTGTTGTTCTGCCCCTGAACAAGGCAGTTAAGAACTAATGCGTATTTTGTGGGTTAACTGACTTGCCTAGTTAAATAAAGGTAAAATAAAAAAATCTGTCAGTTCTGCTGCAAAATGCAACAGAAGACACATGCCAAATGGGAGATCCTGACATCATTGATAGTCGTGGTTTATGAATATGGTCTGGCAGTCAACATAAAAACACACACACACATATATACACACACACACACATACAAACACACACACACACACACAGTTGAAGTCAGAAGTTTAAATACACTTAGGTTGGAGTCATTAAAACTCATTTTTCAAAATACTCCACACATTTATTGTTAACAAACTATAGTTTTTCCAAGTCGGATAGGATATCTACTTTGTGCATGACAAGTAATTTTTCCAACAATTGTTTACAGACAGATTATTTAATTTATAACTCACTGTATCACAATTCCAGTGGGTCAGAAGTTTACATATACTAAGTTGACAGTTCCAGAAAATTAAGTCATGGCTTTAGAAGCTTCTGATAGGCTAATTGACATCATTTGAGTCAATTGGAGGTGTACCTGTGGATGTATTTCAAGGCCTACCTTCAAAATCAGTACCTCATTGCTTGACATGGAAAAATCTAAAGTCAGCCAAGACCTCAGAAAAAAAAAATAGTAGACTTCCACAAGTCCGGTTCATCCTTGGGAGCAATTTCCAAATGCCTGACGGTACCACGACCATCTGTACAAACAATAGTACGCTAGTATAAACACCATGGGACCACGCAGCCATCATACAGCTCAGGAAGAAGATACTGGAGGAAACAGGCACAAAAGTATCTATATCCACAGTAAAAACGAGTCCTATATCGACATAACCTGAAAGGCCGCTCAGCAAGGAAGAAGCAACTGCTCCAAAACAGCCATACAAAAAGCCAGACTACAGTTTGCAACTGCACATGGGGACAAAGATTGTATTCTTTGGAGAAATGTCCTCTGGTCTGATGAAACAAAAATAGAACTGTTTGGCCATAATGACCATTGTTATGTTTGGAGGATAAAGGGGGAGGCTTGCAAGCTGAAGAACACCATCCCAAACGCAAAGCACAAGGGTGGCAGCATCATGTTGTGGGGGTGATTTGCTGCAGGAGGGACTGGTGCACTTCACACAATAGATGGCATCATGAGGCTGGAAAATGATGTGGTTATATTGAAGCAACATCTCAAGACATCAGTCAGGAAGTTAAAGCTTGGTCACAAATGGGTCTTCCAAGTGGACAATGACCCCAAGTATACTTCCAAAGTTGTGGCAAAATGGCTTAAGGACAACAAATTCAAGGTATTGGAGTGGCCATCACAAAGCCCTGACCCCAATCCTATAGAAAATTTGTTGGCAGAACTGAAAAAGCGTGTGCGGGCAAGGAGGTCTACAAACCTGACTCAGTTACACCAGCTCTGTCAGGAGAAATGGGCAAAAATTCACCCAACTTATTGTGGAAGGCTCCCAAAACGTTTGACCCAAGTTAAATAATTTAAAGGCAATGCTACCAAATACTAATTGAGTGTATGTAAACTTCTGGCCCACTGGGAATGTGATGAAATAAAGAAAATAATAAATAAATAATTCTGTCTACTATTATTCTGACATTTCATATTCATAGAATAAAGTGGTGATCCTAACTGACCTAAAACAGGGATTTTTTACTTGGAATAAATGTCAGTAATTGTGAAAAACTGAGTTTAAATGTATTTGGCTAAGGTGTATGTAAACTTCCGACTTCAACTGTATATATTTTATGAGTCATACCCAGACCTCACCCTGTCCAGTTTCAACTGAAATTGTCCAAAATGAACTAGCTACAAGATGAACTAGCTAGCTAACTTCATGATCTCACTGCAACACTGCTCATTACATCCAAATTGCTTGTCATAAGTATTTCAAAGAACTGTCAGTCAAGGCAGGCTCCCCCCACTCAGCCTATTAACTCCCCGCCCACTCAGCCTGACTTTTCAGTCTTACTGATAGTTAGACATGAGTGAAGAAGTGCATTTCCTCAAATTTGGAGCATTTTTAAAATCGTGAAAAAATATAAAGGCTATTTTACATTTAATCCGGATGACTGTACTTGCCCTTTAACAGGATATTTTGAAATGTGGCCCCTCATCCTGGTTTCTAATCATCTCAATCTCAAAAAGCAGGTTCATATAAACATCAGTGTTATTGAGGAATCTGTTAGAATGATATGCTCATATATTTCACATCAAGAATGCCTGCCTGGTCCCAGATCTGTTTGTGCTGTCTTGAATGTTTGCAGTGACAATGACCATAGGATCTAACAAGATGAACTGTGACTCCTCTCACCACATGGGTGCATTGAGCCGGTAGAGTTTCTCTGAAGCCTCGATGACCTTCCTGTGTTCGTTGGCCAGGATGCTGGCTCCCAGGTAGAAGCCTACGTCCCAGTAGTCCTGCATCTTCTCCAAGCTGCCCTTCCTCCCCAGCAGGCTGCTCAGGGTCACGCCTGGAAACACACACAACAAACACAAACACACACGGGCGCAGACAGACACAGAGGTTGGATAGTGAGAATATTATATTTTTTTTCCTCAGGCTAACAGTATGGCATCGAAATGTAACGAAAGAAGACATGACATGGCACAGAAGCCCAAAAAGAATAACAGTGACATGCATTAATAAATAATGTAGGGGTGTAATTATTTAGTGTCCTTATGCAGACTGTTAGTAATGATGATAGTGATTGGCAGGGAGTAGGACTGCACCAACAATTAGCCCACATTCACTGTGGTTGATTACCGGCATGGATTTTTAAAAAACAAGGAAATTGTAGTTTACTTAAGCAATTATACAAAACAAAACATGAACACACTAGTTCACTTCGACAGGCTACTGATTCAGGGCAGTAGAGTGTCGGTGAGAACAATGTACCTATCTTGCGCAGCTCGATGGAGGTGTCAAATTCGTGGCCGGCAGCCATCAAGAGGACAACGTTGTTGATGCCGGAGTGAAGGGTTTGCTCTGTCTCGAAGGCTTTGCCGTACCTGGGGAGAATTCGTGAAGGGAGATTAAAATGGATGAATTAATAAACATATATTGCTGCCTAGTCAATGAGCTGACCTAAGCAATGTTTTGCTTAATAACAGCGTATCATATAGGATCAGGTGTGTCAGATGTCATAAGCCTGACACAAGGCGTCATGACTGTTAAAGCCATCTGCCATTTCTTAATTCTAACAGTGTTATGCAGCCTTTATGACAGAGGACTCAAGTAAAGAAGAAAAAGGAAAAGAAAAAGGACAACAAAGTGAAACCTCTAAAGAAACAAGAGACCATAATACAAGAAACAGCACTATAGAGAGATAGAACAACAACAACGCAGCCACTGCCAGCTAGCCTACTTCAGCAGTACTGTATCATTTGAATTATTTTAGTCAATAAGATTCCTGCTACGTAAGCTTAACTTTCTGAACATTCGAGACGTGTAGTCCATTTGTCATTCCAATCTCCTTTGCATTAGCGTAGCCTCTTCTGTAGCCTGTCAACTATGTGTCTGTCTATCCCTGTTCTCTCCTCTCTGCACAGACCATACAAACGCTCCACACCGCGTGGCCGCGGCCACTCTAATCTGGTGGTCCCAGCGCGCACGACCCACGTGGAGTTCCAGGTCTCCGGTAGCCTCTGGAACTGCCGATCTGCGGCCAACAAGGCAGAGTTCATCTCAGCCTATGCCTCCCTCCAGTCCCTCGACTTCTTGGCACTGACGGAAACATGGATCACCACAGATAACACTGCTACGCCTACTGCTCTCTCTTCGTCCGCCCACGTGTTCTCGCACACCCCGAGAGCTTCTGGTCAGCGGTCATTCTCTCTTTCTCCCCTTACCCATCTGTCTATCGCCTCCTTTGAATTCCATGCTGTCACAGTTACCAGCCCTTTCAAGCTTAACATCCTTATCATTTATCACCCTCCAGGTTCCCTCGGAGAGTTCATCAATGAGCTTGATGCCTTGATAAGCTCCTTTCCTGAGGATGGCTCACCTCTCACAGTTCTGGGCGACTTTAACCTCCCCACGTCTACCTTTGACTCATTCCTCTCTGCCTCCTTTTTTCCACTCCTCTCCTCTTTTGACCTCACCCTCTCACCTTCCCCCTCTACTCACAAGGCAGGCAATACGCTCGACCTCATCTTTACTAGATGCTGTTCTTCCACTAACCTCACTGCAACTCCCCTCCAAGTCTCCGACCACTACCTTGTATCCTTTTCCCTCTTGCTCTCATCCAACACTTCCCACACTGCCCCTACTGGATGGTATCGCGCCGTCCCAATCTTCGCTCTCTCTCCCCCGCTACTCTCTCCTCTTCCATCCTATCATCTCTTCCCTCTGCTCAAACCTTCTCCAACCTATCTCCTGATTCTGCCTCCTCAACCCTCCTCTCCTCCCTTTCTGCATCCCTTGATTCTCTATGTCCCCTATCCTCCAGGCCGGCTCGGTCCTCCTCCCGCTCCGTGGCTCGACGACTCATTGCGAGCTCACAGAACAGGGCTCCGGGCAGCCGAGCGGAAATGGAGGAAAACTCGCCTCCCTGCGGACCTGGCATCCTTTCACTCCCTCCTCTCTACATTTTCCTCTTCTGTCTCTGCTGCTAAAGCCACTTTCTACCACTCTAAAGTCCAAGCATCTGCCTCTAACCCTAGGAAGCTCTTTGCCACCTTCTCCTCCCTCCTGAATCCTCCTCCCCCCCTCCTCCCTCTCTGCAGATGACTTCGTCAACCATTTTGAAAAGAAGGTCGACGACATCCGATCCTCGTTTGCTAAGTCAAACGACACCGCTGGTTCTGCTCACACTGCCCTACCCTGTGCTCTGACCTCTTTCTCCCCTCTCTCTCCAGATGAAATCTCGCGTCTTGTGACGGCCGGCCGCCCAACAACCTGCCCGCTTGACCCTATTCCCTCCTCTCTTCTCCAGACCATTTCCGGAGACCTTCTCCCTTACCTCACCTCGCTCATCAACTCATCCCTGACCGCTGGCTACGTCCCTTCTGTCTTCAAGAGAGCGAGAGTTGCACCCCTTCTGAAAAAAACCTACACTCGATCCCTCCGATGTCAACAACTACAGACCAGTATCCCTTCTTTCTTTTCTCTCCAAAACTCTTGAACGTACCGTCCTTGGACAGCTCTCCCGCTATCTCTCTCAGAATGACCTTCTTGATCCAAATCAGTCAGGTTTCAAGACTAGTCATTCAACTGAGACTGCTCTTCTCTGTATCACAGAGGCCCTCCGCACTGCTAAAGCTAACTCTCTCTCCTCTGCTCTCATCCTTCTAGACCTATCGGCTGCCTTCGATACTGTGAACCATCAGATCCTCCTCTCCACCCTCTCCGAGTTGGGCATCTCCGGCGCGGCCCACGCTTGGATTGCGTCCTACCTGACAGGTCGCTCCTACCAGGTGGCGTGGCGAGAATCTGTCTCCTCACCACGCGCTCTCACCACTGGCGTCCCCAGGGCTCTGTTCTAGGCCCTCTCCTATTCTCGCTATACACCAAGTAACTTGGCTCTGTCATAACCTCACATGGTCTCTCCTATCATTGCTATGCAGACGACACACAATTAATCTTCTCCTTTCCCCCTTCTGATGACCAGGTGGCGAATCGCATCTCTGCATGTCTGGCAGACATATCAGTGTGGATGACGGATCACCACCTCAAGCTGAACCTCGGCAAGACGGAGCTGCTCTTCCTCCCGGGAAGGACTGCCCGTTCCATGATCTCGCCATCACGGTTGACAACTCCATTGTGTCCTCCTCCCAGAGCGCTAAGAACCTTGGCGTGATCCTGGACAACACCCTGTCGTTCTCAACTAACATCAAGGCGGTGGCCCGTTCTTGTAGGTTCATGCTCTACAACATCCGCAGAGTACAACCCTGCCTCACACAGGAAGCAGCGCAGGTCCTAATCCAGGCACTTGTCATCTCCCGTCTGGATTACTGCAACTCGCTGTTGGCTGGGCTCCCTGCCTGTGCCATTAAACCCCTACAACTCATCCAGAATGCCGCAGCCCGTCTGGTGTTCAACCTTCCCAAGTTCTCTCACGTCACCCCGCTCCTCCGCTCTCTCCACTGGCTTCCAGTTGAAGCTCGCATCCGCTACAAGACCATGGTGCTTGCCTACGGAGCTGTGAGGGGAACGGCACCTCAGTACCTCCAGGCTCTGATCAGGCCCTACACCCAAACAAGGGCACTGCGTTCATCCACCTCTGGCCTGCTCGCCTCCCTACCACTGAGGAAGTACAGTTCCCGCGCAGCCCAGTCAAAACTGTTCGCTGCTCTGGCCCCCAATGGTGGAACAAACTCCCTCACGACGCCAGGACAGCGGAGTCAATCACCACCTTCCGGAGACACCTGAAACCCCACCTCTTTCAGGAATACCTAGGATAAAGTAATCCTTCTCACCCCCCTTAAAATATTTAGATGCACTATTGTAAAGTGGCTGTTCCACTGGATGTCTTAAGGTGAACGCACCAATTTGTAAGTCGCTCTGGATAAGAGCGTCTGCTAAATGACTTAAATGTAAATGTAATGTAAATGTAAAGTGTAACTGAAAAGGATGGAGGGAACTCAAAGGAATAACATAACATAAGGAGGACTTGACTGGAGTGAGTGAAGGGATGCTGTGTGTACGGGGTGGATATTAGGACGACCGACAAGTCCGAGTGGCTTTGACACCAACTCCAAGGCTGTACTAATATGGACACCGTAATGGAAGGTCTCACCAGTAGCAGGCCTGGTCTCGACTGCGATGGTTTTAAAGCCTGAGCTCATGAACATGTCTTTGTAGATACGGCCACAGAGGCAGTGCACGTCCGACGCCACCCGGTCACCTGACTCCACAATGGGCAGAATCACCTCCAGGGCCTTGGCACGGTCACCTGGACGATTCCTCCTGAAGGTCGAGGATTAGGAAACATTATGACAGATGGAATCCTCAGAATGAACAGCCTGTGTCGTGCTGAAAGTTAGTGTCGGGTAAATTTCTTGAAGAAAATCTGTGTGCTTTGTTCAGTCGTCTAAAATAATAAAGATAGGGGAAAAACAGTACGGTGCTTTCAGCAAGCCCCCTAATTAAGTGTTAAAATGGGGGTTGGCTCCATTATTTCCTTTTATGATATCATGTGAAAGACTATCGTCAAACAGAATATGTGAGCAATACACAAGTGGAGGAACCCCCCCCCTTAAAAGACTTAGATGCACTATTGTAAAGTGGCTGTTCCACTGGATGTCATAAGGTGAAAGCACCAATTTGTAAGTCGCTCTGGATAAGAGCGTCTGCTAAATGACTTAAATGTCAAATGTAAATGTAACAATGGTACCTGTTTAAAGCAAATATGTAGTGAAAATTGATATTCTGCTGGGAAGCCACCAAGCACGTGGGCAAGTTGTTCAGGCTCTCTACCAGTTTGATAATGGCATCGTAGTCCTGAAGTCAGAAAGAGGACTGGATTAGAGCAAACCCTTTATCAACATTACAATGACACCTCTGATTTCAAAGCATTATAAATTAGGCATAGCTGCAGACACCTTTAATATTTTTAAATAGACATACAAAGTGAAGATCCTCCCTCAAATTGATTTACTTTAACCCCTGCAGTACTTGTTATACATGCATGTAGGGTTGGGCGATGTCAACCTTTGTTCAAACATGATTAAGAAGCCGTGACAAATGGTGATATAAAATGAATATCCCCCTTTATTTGCCAAGCCGAAAATATACACAGCACCAATCAAAAGTTTGGACACAACTATTCATTCAAGGGTTTTTCTTTATTTCTACATTGTAGAATAATAGTGAAGACATCCACACTGTGAAATAACACATATGGAATCATGTAGTAACCAAAAAGGTGTTAAACAAATCAAAATATATTTTAGATTCTTCAAAGTAGCCACCCTTTGCCTTGATGACAGCTTTGCACACTCTTGGCATTCTCTCAACCAGCTTCACCTGGAATGCTTTTCCAAAAGTATTGAAGGAGTTCCCACATATGCTGAGCACTTGTTGGCTGCTTTTCCTTCACTCTGCGATCCAACTCATCCCAAACCCTCTCAATTGGGTTGAGCTCGGGTGATTGTGGAGGCCAGGTCATCTGATGTAGCACCCATCACTCTCCTTCTTGGTCAAATAGCCCTTAGAGTCTGGAGTTGTGTTGGGTCAATGTCCTGTTGAAAAACAAATGATAGTCCCACTAAGCGCAAAGCAGATGGGATGGCGCATCACTACAAAATGCTGTGGTAGCCATGCTGGTTAAGTGTGCCTTGAATTCTAAATAAATCACTGACAGTGTCACCAACAAAGCACCATCACACCTTCTCCTCCATTCTTCACTGTGGTAACCATACATGCAGAGATCATCTGTTCACCTACTCTGTGTCTCAAAGACAATGCAGTTGGAACCAAAAATCTTAAATTCAGCCTCATCAGACCAAAGGACAGATTTCCACCGGTCTAATGTCCATTGCTCGTGTTTCTTGGCCCAAGCAAGTCTATTCTTCTTATTGATGTCCTTTAGTTGTGGTTTCTTTGCAGCTTGAAGGCCTGATTCACACAGTCTCCACTGAACAGTTGATGTTGAGATGTGTCTGTTACTTGAACTCTGTGAAGCATTTATTTGGGCTGCAATTTCTGAGGCTGGTAACTTTAATGAACGTATCCTCTGCAGCAGAGGTAACTCTGGGTCTTCCTTTCCTATGGCGGTCCTCATGAGAGCCAGTTTCATCATAGCGCTTGATGGTTTTTGAGACTGCACTTGAAGGAACTTTCAAAATTCTTGACATTTTCCAGATTGACTGACATTAATGTCTTATTCTCTGTCAATTCTCTTTGCTTATTTGAACTATTCTTGCCATAATATGGACCTGGTCTATCACCAAATAGGGGCTATCTTCTGTATGCTAACCCTACCTTGTCACAACACAACTGATTGATGCAAACGCATTAAGGAGGAAATAAATTCCACAAATTAACTTTTAACAAGGCACACCTGTTAATTGAAATGCATTCCAGATGACTACCTCATGAAGCTGGTTGAGAGAATGACAAGAGTGTACAAAGCTGTCATCAAGGCAAAGGAAGGCTACTTTGAAGAATCTCAAATATATTTTGATTTGTTTAACACTTTTTTGGTTACTACATGATTCCATATGCGTTTTGACAGGTACTGTATATTTGTTTACATTTAGAATAGTACATACAGTTAAAAAATGGACACTAAAAAGTCTGCTAAAACATATTTTAGTAGCCTATTCCTCTCTGTTGGAGCTGTGTGTCTGTGTGTGCCGACATATATTATGGGTTGTAAATCATGAAGGGTCCGGCTGCAGAGCACGCAACTCTGCTGTCCCCAGAACTGGATAATTATTCAATGATTTGCATTTTTGCCTAATCTTCCTCTCTTATTAGGCCTAGGCTTCTTTCTATATGTTGAAGGTAGGTTCTGTACATTGCTAATAATAGGCTATTAGTAGGCCTATTTTATTTTTGTATTTGTATTTTTTATTTTACCTTTATTTAACTAGGCAAGTCAGTTAAGAACAAATTCTTATTTTCAATGATCAGTGGGTTAACTGCCTGTTCAGGATGACAGATTTGTACCTTGTCAGCTCGGGGGTTTGAACTTGCAACCTTCCGGTTACTAGTCCAATGCTCTAACCACTAGGCTACCCTGCCTACTCCACACATGATTTCTTTCATAAGCTTTGCTCAGCTGTAAGTTTCCTTTTAACTTCTCATTAGAATTTTCACATCAAACTATTGTTTGCACAATTTCACTTCTTGTTGCCTGTAATATTTGCCATTCAAAATAAATGTTGTAGAAAATCACCTATAGATTCTGACTTTAACAATTGTTCCTATTTGAAAGCTGTAACTTTAGGACATTAAAACACTTTATTAGAACAGCCTACTTGGGAAATATATTTTATAACTTTAACTTGTCTTAATGCTTTTGATAGGCTATTTTAATTAGTAGGATTTGTCTTTTGACCGTTTGGTTCACAACGGCAAGTAGGAGGGAGGAATAACTTATTTTAGACTAAGGTTTGTTGAAACTACTCATTCTATTTGTCTATCTTGCTCTTGTATGAGCTACCTCTCATTGTTACCTTAGGACTAGCATGTTAAGTTATTCAAAAACAACCTGAAACTGTCTGACAAGTCTGTTAAATAAATGTATTGTTTGATCAGGAAGTAGTACAGCGGGAGGAGGCGGGAGAAAGCCAACATGCATAAAAACAGATGTCATATTCAAGTCAAATGGAGCGAAAATACAACATTTGGATTTTAAAATAATTAGACACTGCATTGTCCCCTATAAAAAAATGATGTATAGGCTTCGGCTATATGCTCATTGAGAAAGAAAAAATATATGTTTCTGAAAGGACATTCTGCGCTGCTTTGGTGAAAATCTACATTGTTCTTTTGCATTCTGTAACTTCTTTGTAACATATTTATTGAAATAGGTTATGCAGGCTATAGCAAAGAAATAGCCCACTTGGCATGGCCCTGCTGTGGGCTGCCCAGTCCGCTCTTTTCTGCGTGGAGCCAATCAAGTTGAAACAGGCTATACATTGTCTGTCACAGCACGATGTCATCACCATCAGCGATAGCTGTCAATCGTCTTCGATTACTATCGTAATATCACCCAACCCTAAAAGTTCTTGCATACAACTGAGACCCCTGATAAGATTACTTTATTTTTTACTTAGAATGACCTTGGAGGGCTGCTATCTAATCATTGTTAGCATTCAATCCCTTTTAAATATTGGTCTTTGTGTTCACAGAGAAAGAGCATTAATGTTTCAATGAAGGTAGTCAACCAAACACAGGCAACCATCACGCAGACTGTAGATCCGCCACACTAACACACAGGTTTTAAAAAGGTAGATTTGTAAAGTAACTGCAGTAAACTGCAGAGTTGGGCCAATTTCCACACCAACTAAAAGTATGATGCACGAGGCTAAACATCTCAGCTATTTTGGTACCGCAGCTATAACATTGCAGCAGTTACTCTGTGAGTGAACTGTCCTGCGTCCCGCTTATCTGCAATATGTGTGGTTCACTCTTCTGCTCGTGGTAACTTCATATAGCGCCGATTCTCTGTTTAAAACACCACAAAAGCATTCCACAGTCATAAAAGTGAGCCCATGCCAAAAAAAAATCTACTGCCCAAACACAACAGCCACCATAAAATAAACAAGGGCAGTCTTGACACTGGCAAACACAGAACCACTGAGCACTAGGTCATTAGGCACCAAATGGTAGGGACTACCTGGACTTGTCCGATAAGAAGAGCTCATTTTCATTTTCTATTACACAATGCTTTGCTACGGTGTAACCTAATGAACATGATCCAGGTCACTGTCCCTCGCTCCCATAGCTAAGCCCACCTGGACATCCCGGTACGACAGCAGTAGGTTCATGATGATGTCTGGGCTGAGCAGCTCCACCGTGTCAAGGCGCTTCTGGATGCGACCCAGCTCCAGACTCAAGTCCTGGCCACTGAAGCGCTCCCGAGCCGTGCGGATCTCGTGCCGGATGGACTCCCGGAAGTACTCACTAATAAGAGAGTCAGTTTTACCCTTACGCAAGGCACTTAACCCCCGAAAATGCTTGTGATCCAGGGGCATATATTGTATATAGCACAAATGACTGATAATAGCTCATGTCTAACTGAAAGACATTTCCATTTCCAAGCTTAACCATGTACTTTATTTGCTGCTACTCTCCTACCCAACCAAGCTATCGAACCAAGCAGATGGGTTGAGCAAAAAAACGAAGTGAAAGACACAACGTGGGAGTCATAAGGGAATATTTAGACATGCAGAGTGGGAGGCATGACAGGCTGACCTGGCATGAACGTGCACATTGTCCAGCAGTTGGATGAGCCTCTCTACTAGTGGGGTAAGGAGGGGTTCCAGTTGGAAGCTTGGCTGCATCAGATCTTTGATGCCGTTTATGAGGGTCGCGTCGCAGGCAAACACCTTGCCCTGTGGCAACACTACATACGGGATGAACGTGTAGCTCCCACACTGGTCCTGAGGGAAGACACACATACGGACATTAACATACGAGCTCTCACTCACAAGTGTTACCTATATGCAACATACATAAACATTATGACCAAATCCCAGCACACGATTAGCAAACAGAAACATATACAATATTCACCTTGGAACCACTGTATTAACATGCGTTAAAATATTAGGAAATATTTTTTTGCTTAATCCCATCTCTGCAAAAGCTGTATAAATATAAATGAGGTGATGTTCCATTGTCATGTGCCTGCTTGAGGACTTATGACAATGGAGTACTCATCTTGCTACCTTATCCATTCCAGAGTGGTATCATGCTCTAACAGTGGTGCTGCTTTAAACACACATATCTACTAAAACACACACATCCGCTTGATAGGCCTAAGGAAATCCATTGCCCTATAAACCTATAAAATACTGCAATTCAACCTTTGTTCAACAATCCAGAGAAAACAACCTCAGGATCAATCTATATCAGGAAAATCAGGGCTATAAAAAGTCACAAATCCTTATTTTTTAAATATATTTTTTAAGTACAGCAGTAGATATTGTCAATATTATGCAACTGGTGGTGTGATTGTTGTGGCAATGGAAGGGACATCTTTATGGCACTGTAGCCTACTTCTTCCAAAATGTCACACCCTAAAATCTGTTTACAACCCAATTTCCCCCCAAAGTGAGCTGGCAAAAGGCTCACTTGGTCCCTTCGTCAATCATTTAATAATTGTAAACTCTCCCGATGCCCTGCGTGTACCTTGAGTGCTTGCAGGTCACTGTCCTGCTTGTAACAATACAGGATGATGTTATTGGTCATGCTGAAGCTCTCTCTTACGCCCAGGTGATAGAAGAGTGACTGCTGGCAGCAAGTGTCACTAATTTCCACCACTGCCACATCTGTCAAAAGAGATGGGTCAAATTGGGTGTCGAAATTCGAAAACACCCGTGCAGCCCCAGTACACACTTAAAATACCTGTGTGTGCAGAACACACACCAACTTTTTGGCCAACAACAATTTAGAAGAATGAAGTAGTGTGGTGTGGCAAATGCCTTTACTGACAGTCGACATGACTATACTTGCCTGCATTGTAGAATATATCAAGAATGTCAGTCGTCCCAAGCGATATCCTCTCGAAAGGAATTGTTTTGAACACCGCGTGCGTGTCCGCGCAGGCTTCTTTCACAGACTTCAGTGATAGGTTCTCTTCTGTCTGTGGCAGGGATGCATCCTCAACGACAATGTATACAACAGCAACAGCCCTAGTCCGGCTCCGGGGTGAAATAATGTGCTTATTCGAGGTGCTGAGATCAATAGCCAAAGGGTCCTGCCATAAACTTCCAGCTGATACCCAAACAGGATCCTTTCTCTTGACCTCGTGCAGGCTCATGCGCCTGCGTTCGGTGGTATACATTTTCCCAAATATTCAAGGACTCATATTCCAGTGTGGCATAGACAGTGCAGCTCTGTTCCTGTAAATCCCCCAGGTGCGTCTCGTCTCCAGTGACATTCCGCGAACAGTTCCCTACACGCTTTCAACCCCTCCCATATCCCCCGCTGCGAACTCGCCCAACGTCCACACGCAAACTTCAAACACAGGACACGTTACAATATGGAAATAAACAAACGTCTTTCTCATTGGTGTAGCAAGTGTTCATGTGCACCTGAACATCACATCCACTTTGGTATTTTATTAGGATCCCCATTAGCTGTTGCAAAAGCAGCAGCTACTCTTCCTGGGGTCCAACACAAAACATAATACAGAACATCAATAGACAAGAACAGCTCAAGGACAGAACTACATAAAACATTTTTAAAAGGCATATATATACGTAGCGTACATATCAATGCATACACACAAACTATCTACCGGTAGGTCAAATGAACTGTTGGGTTTACAGAGGCTCCTCTATGACCTCTGCTGGCGTAGCCAGAAAATCGTTTGGTGGGCCTGCAGAAATGTTGCTATTGAGATACATTTGTCGTTTTATTGCTAATCTCATGCTATTCTACACATTTTGCTATGATGCTGATAGAAAATATTTATATTTTAAAGCTCATTTCCTATAATTCTACACATTTTGCAGAGGAAGAAAGAAGTGTGTTTATTTCCATATTGTAATGTGTCGTGTTTATTAGTTTGCGTCTCAGAGCTCCATGTCTTATCTGTCAAGTCCGTGCATAATGGGAGCACTGGCCACTCCATAAGTGATACTTTTGCCACCTTTAGGCCTGTAGAACTATTGTTATTAAACATCTATGGCCTGTTATACCCCGACCTGCTATAGCTGGTTTAGTAGGGTAGGACTGGTTAAGGCTTACGTTTTCAATTTAGATTGAACTCTGTATTTTGAGAGTGTTCATTTTGTAAATGTGTAGATTATGTAAATATTCATTCATTGGATTTCATCATTTACATTTACATTACATTTACATTTAAGTCATTTAGCAGACGCTCTTATCCAGAGCGACTTACAAATTGGTGCGTTCACCTTAAGACATCCAGTGGAACAGCCACTTTACAATAGTGCATCTAAATCTTTTAAGGGGGGTGAGAAGGATGACTTTATCCTATCCTAGGTATTCCTGAAAGAGGTGGGGTTTCAGGTGTCTCCGGAAGGTGGTGATTGACTCCGCTGTCCTGGCGTCGTGAGGGAGTTTGTTCCACCATTGGGGGGCCAGAGCAGCGAACAGTTTTGACTGGGCTGCGCGGGAACTGTACTTCCTCAGTGGTAGGGAGGCGAGCAGGCCAGAGGTGGATGAACGCAGTGCCCTTGTTTGGGTGTAGGGCCTGATCAGAGCCTGGAGGTACTGAGGTGCCGTTCCCCTCACAGCTCCGTAGGCAAGCACCATGATCATTCACTGGGAACCACCTTTCACTGTGAAAAAAAACGGGACACCATATTGCACTTGATCCTGCTTCTTACTGCCTATAAGGCTGCTTCAACATTGAGTCTCTACGACAGCATCAGAGAAAATTCGGCATTTTTCAAGCTCATTTCCTGCAATTCTACACATTTTGGAATGGGGCAGAGACTTTTTTTTGTTGCAGCTTTAAAGCTAATATCCTGCAATTCTACACATTTTGCCATGAGGCAGAAAACCAGAACTGTGTTATGTCCAAAAACATTTCAAGGGGAATTACAAGAAGTATTGATGGAGTACTATGGGAGGCCATGTTGCCCAGGGTTAAGAACATACATTGTAGAAAAGGCGCTAGGCTTTATGTTATATTTGTTCTTAATATCGACATTAATAGTAGAATCATAGTGTTTCGCAATATTCTTTCCCCAAAAATGTATCAGGTCCACACAAAATTGCATTCAAGGGTAGAGCTTTCTTATTGGTCAGCAAAAGACGACCATATCGTGGTCAAATTGACTGAGTTTCCTTTCGCTTCAGTACAGGTTAGCTGACGTCACAAAAACGGTGCGCAAGCTTAAAGGGCAGCAGGCGGTGTGTTATGGTTCTGGATGGCCAGATAGCTAGCAACAATGACAAGAAACTGACATGTGGTGAATCCTTAGTGGCTCGTTTCAGCTCAGTTGATCTTGTTCTTAATACCATGTCTTATTTGAAAGGTGTTTTGACTGATGTCACATCTATGATAATATGTCCCCCAAAAAATGCCTTCAAACCAACAACCTAAGGACGTATTTGAGAAAGAAACAAGTGGTCATTGTGCAACTTTGTGTTTTCAATAAACATTGGAGATGGACTATGTTGACAAATGCCGTCAAAAATCTATGCCAACCCCATAGTTGCACACTTGTTGGTTTTGTTGCTAAACAATCAATCCCTTCTATATCCCCAAAGTAAGATTCCACAGCCACAAAGCCAAAATTAGCTACAAAAAAAATAATAGGTTAGGGTTTTAATTTAAGGTTAGCATTGCGGTTGTTAGGGTTAAATTAAGAGAAATTTTAGAAAAGGGTGGGGATTATGACTTTGTGGTTATAGAAACAAGTGACGACCAATTGACTGGGGCCAGCAAATATTGTCAAATTGACTGAGGCCTGCAAATCTAGTCGTGAAATTGACTGGGGCTGTGCGATTTTTACATGTTTGACATTTGCTGGCCCCAGTCAATTTGACAAGAGACAGTTCGTCTTTTGTTGACCAATAAGGCTGCACCATTAGAATGAAATTGTATACCCCAATAACATTTTTTTTGAAAATGTATCACTATATATATATTAAGGACTTTCATGAAATTACAATGCAAAAATGTTACATCTAGTTAAACAATATATATTACATTGTATTGCATTACACCCTCTAAAAGTATTGATAGATACCAGTCTTTGGCCAAAATATGTTCAATATGTTGTGGTTAGCAATATTCATGTAATTTTTCATCTGGCAGTACCTCTGTGGCCCACACTTTGAGAACCACCAGGGATATTCTAGTCATTCAACTGAGACTGCTCTTCTCTGTATCACAGAGGCCCTCCGCACTGCTAAAGCTAACTCTCTCTCCTCTGCTCTCATCCTTCTAGACCTATCGGCTGCCTTCGATACTGTGAACCATCAGATCCTCCTCTCCACCCTCTCCGAGTTGGGCATCTCCGGCGCGGCCCACGCTTGGATTGCGTCCTACCTGACAGGTCGCTCCTACCAGGTGGCGTGGCGAGAATCTGTCTCCTCACCACGCGCTCTCACCACTGGCGTCCCCCAGGGCTCTGTTCTAGGCCCTCTCCTATTCTCGCTATACACCAAGTCACTTGGCTCTGTCATAACCTCACATGGTCTCTCCTATCATTGCTATGCAGACGACACACAATTAATCTTCTCCTTTCCCTCTTCTGATGACCAGGTGGCGAATCGCATCTCTGCATGTCTGGCAGACATATCAGTGTGGATGACGGATCACCACCTCAAGCTGAACCTCGGCAAGACGGAGCTGCTCTTCCTCCCGGGAAGGACTGCCCATTCCATGATCTCGCCATCACGGTTGACAACTCCATTGTGTCCTCCTCCCAGAGCGCTAAGAACCTTGGCGTGATCCTGGACAACACCCTGTCGTTCTCAACTAACATCAAGGCGGTGGCCCGTTCTTGTAGGTTCATGCTCTACAACATCCGCAGAGTACGACCCTGCCTCACACAGGAAGCAGCGCAGGTCCTAATCCAGGCACTTGTCATCTCCCGTCTGGATTACTGCAACTCGCTGTTGGCTGGGCTCCTGCCTGTGCCATTAAACCCCTACAACTCATCCAGAACGCCGCAGCCCGTCTGGTGTTCAACCTTCCCAAGTTCTCTCACGTCACCCCGCTCCTCCGCTCTCTCCACTGGCTTCCAGTTGAAGCTCGCATCCGCTACAAGACCATGGTGCTTGCCTACAGAGCTGTGAGGGGAACGGCACCTCAGTACCTCCAGGCTCTGATCAGGCCCTACACCCAAACAAGGGCACTGCGTTCATCCACCTCTGGCCTGCTCGCCTCCCTACCACTGAGGAAGTACAGTTCCCGCGCAGCCCAGTCAAAACTGTTCGCTGCTCTGGCCCCCCAATGGTGGAACAAACTCCCTCACGACGCCAGGACAGCGGAGTCAATCACCACCTTCCGGAGACACCTGAAACCCCACCTCTTTCAGGAATACCTAGGATAGGATAAAGTAATCCTTCTCACCCCCTTAAAAGATTTAGATGCACTATTGTAAAGTGGCTGTTCCACTGGATGTCTTAAGGTGAACGCACCAATTTGTAAGTCGCTCTGGATAAGAGCGTCTGCTAAATGACTTAAATGTAAATGTAAATATTCAACTCTTAAACCTACGAGTCCGGAGGCCGCTGGCTTTCTGTTCTACCTGATAATTAAATTGCACACATTTGGTGTCCCAGGTCTAAATCAGTACCTGAAAAAAAATGCTGTGTAACTGGCTTTGAGGTCCAGAGTTAAGGTTGAGGGGTCTACGTGATACTATTACTGATGATATGACAGAACGTTACACAAAGCAGAGCGGCATAGGACTGCAGGCGAGGCTAATAAACCTGAAATAACCGTGGTTATCAGAACTTTGGGTACAGTAGTCTGTAGAGCGTGCGAAATTTACCTCTGGTTTATAACTTGATGTGGCTTACCGTGTGGTTATGATGGTTTACTTGAACATACAACCATCAAAGTTATGGCGAACAAATATCAACAAAACTAAGAGTCTTTCACAACCTTTATGTACAATACAAAACATCTAAAATTGAACTACAATGGGGTTCAAAAAAGTAAAAAACAAAATTGTCTTTGTAGTGGGAATAGTCATGCTGTACGATCTTTCTCCAGAAACCTCCATAGCCTACAGTCAATTTGGTAGTAAAGAATGGGTAAACGAGAATACACTGCGACACGCACATTTTTTCCTACGTCACAAGCAGCACACATTTAAAGCAGATACATACACGCGTATGCTTTCTTCACTCCTTGTTGCAACCCTCAAACCCAAATACAGTACACTATATGATGAATCCAGCGTTCACATTCAATACGTCCAGTGTATTTACAGTTAAGGTCTGGACATAGGCTAGCCTTCAGCAATATACTAATTTGTATTCAATGTTCTATTCCAAAAATATAATAACAAAATAATTTTTTGTAACATAACTTCTTTCTGGCATTGAGCACTTGTGTTGAACGTAAGCAGTCAGATATATGGGGGGGGGAATCAACCACACTACTGATCTTAAGCTAATGTCCTGAGAATAGAGTACTGAGACCTGTTACTGCAGGTTAAAGCAGGTTTTTATGACCGCCAAAGAGACCACAGAATTCTCCTACCCCTCTTTTTTATTTGTTCCGTTAACCCTGAAAGCTGCTTAACCCAACACACCATCTATGCAGTTCATTGTTCCATCCGTGTTAAGGAGATGGCCAACAGGTGGTAGGCATCAGTGAACATTATTTTCCAACAATACACTTGACTGGATAATCCGTGGCCCTGTCAGAATAGTTGAAAGAACGCACATTTCCTTCCTTGTTTCCCTGAGGTAAGCACATATTTACTAAGCAAAATCCTACTATTTTCAGCAATCCAACCAATTAAGCTCTGTAATTACTTCAAAAAGGAAAGTAGGACGGAAGCGCGCATTTAGCAACTATTTCGAAAAGGCTCAGAGGTCTTGCATTCACGCGTCCAGGCCCTCGTCATCTTCCTCCGCTCTGGCGTCCACCTCGGCTGTGTCGGAGAACTCATGTAGCAGGACGTACTCTCGGCTACTGAAGCCAAACTTGAGCACGTCCTTCTCCTTGAGCTCGTAGTACCGCTGCGCCTCGATGCGCTGGTTGTTCAGGTAAGTGCCATTGCCCGAACCTAGGTCAATGATGTAGGGCTTCACCCGCCGCCCGCCAGTTCCATCCGAACGTGTGAACTCCACCAGCCTGGAAATCAGCAGAAGCAGAAAGAACTACATTACCCAGAGGTTGAAAGTGTCCCGACCTAGAGATTGAAATCACATAAACTCAACAGAACTACATTAACCAGATGTCATAAGTGTCAGACCTCAACAAAATGTAGGGAAATTATGTAAGTGGGAAAATAGCATAATTTCAAAACAGAGACCATTTTCGAAGGATTAGCAGACTAGTGTCATCCCGAGGGCCTGATTTGAACAAACAAGTGATTGTCAGATCTCACCTATACTGGAACACAGCGTGCTGTTTGGAGCAGGATGGGTGGTCGATGGGAATATCAGCAATCTTCCTCTGCCGCCCCATCAGGTATGCACTCTGCCTGTGGACGTACATGACCGGGAGCTGCTCATCGTTCTTGAAGGGGTACAGTCGCCACCTGCGCTTGGGGATGCGAGCCTCGGGGGGCTCGTTGTACTTGATCACTTCCCCCCTGAACGTGTTGGTATCTTCTGTGAGCGCACCGGACAGTTCAAAGTTGGGCTTCTCTTTATCGACTGGGGGGCTGTCTTTGCCCTCGCCACCCTCTTGGGTACCTTGTCCGAAAGCTTGTCCCCCGTCATCGTTCTCCTCAAACCGGTGCCGGTTGTCCCGTCGTTGATTGTCGTGCTGCTGTCTCTCTGCCTGCTGCTCCTGGAAGGAGCGGGATTCTCGCTCTCTGGGCCTGTCTCCACCACCCCGCTCTCTCTCTCCTCGTTTTCTGTCCCTGGGTCTGTCAGACTCTCTGGGTCCGTCAGACTCTCTGGGTCCGTCAGACTCTCTGGGTCCGTCAGACTCTCTGGGTCCGTCAGACTCTCTGGGTCCGTCAGACTCTCTGGGTCCGTCAGCCTGCTCCCACCTACTTCGCCGCACTGGTGGCTCCGAGGGCTCTGGCTTGTCGTTGCGGTCGCGCCTTCTATGGTCATCGGCACCTCGGTCAGCACCGCGGTGGTCACCCTGCTCCTGTTGGGGAGACAGTGAGACAGGAATATTAGCCTAATTCCAGAGTCAAGCACCGGGACAAAATGAGTTGGTAAAGTGTTTTTATTTAAAGAACATATTTGCTGCATTGAAAGTTTTACATTAATGCATTTCCCCAATTGCTACATTTACTCATAAGTAGTGACAGAATCACCCGCTTTATTTTCACATCGGCACCGCGGGGAGGGCTTCGGCTCCTGCCGGTGTTTTTGGGCGATCTGTCTCGTCTTCCCAACGCCCTTCTACCTGGCGAATGACCTTTTGCCCTGGGTGGCGATCTAGTCAATCAAATCAACAAGGAAAGGCTTTAAAACCAATAGTTAATTTAACACCAAGGCTAGCTAGCTAGCTACAACGGACAGCTCCTATTTTATTCTTCTCTGAGCGACATCTGACGAATAATTCGGAATACGGGGTTCGACATATAGGATGGCCGCTGGTCTAGGGAGTCAATCATCCGTGTCAGTGGCCTGCTTAAGCCAGAGAAAAGTAAATATTGTAATAATACAATTTTCAATCTGGGATATAGATTTGATGAAAAACAGAAATGCCCAAAGCTGTTAGTTCTTTATGCACATTATTTATAACACGCACCGCACACATAGCCGTTGAGAAAAATATAATCTGTCGGGCAGCAAGAGGATGCATCTCTCAACTGGTTGTTGCATAGAGCAGCTCACAGAAGACATTTCAACGTATGCTAACTACCAGTAAAAGCTAAGGCAACAATGGGTATGCAAACCGGGTATTTAAAAAGTCTGGGCCGAAGTCATGGTTAAATCTTTGATGCGCAATTCAGTCATCAGGCTCTGTTTGAATGAACATTTCTAAATGCTTTCCTAAAAAACCTTCCCAATTTGTTTTGCAAACTCTGGCATCACAATTAGGCTACATGGTACAGTATAGAAACACCATTAGCCTAACTGTTTCTTGCTAGGTGCGCAATTGAATTGAAAGCAATACCCTCCTCAAACATCACATTTTTTCCTGACTTCAAACGTGGTCTCCTGATGTGGTTTAAGCAGTTTGGGACTTAGAACATCACATTTGTATCGTTTTCTATATATGAAAAGTGTGATTTTGAGGGTGAAACCCAGACAAAAATAGGAAAACCCAGAAACTGGGAAAATGGACTTTAGCAAAATATAACTGATTTTATAGGGTCTTTATAGAGTACTGCTGACTGTTAAAAATCACAAATAACACCCTTTGATATTACGTTAAGGTTTTATAAACAATCAATGTAAATATTATAATGTCAAGTTAAGATGCAATTATTAGTGTGTGGAGGGTAAGTTATTATAGGCTACTTGCTCAGCCTGCAAAATATGTATACAATCAACTGATATTTAAATTATGCGTGCATTATATTTTTCCTGTGAGATCTTGGCCCGGGACAGTGTATCATTTCTTCCATTTGGGCCAGTGGCTTTATAGCTAGTCTGATTAATCCGGCTGTAATATAGAATTGGTATATACAGCCTGTCACTAATGGACTGCAAAATCATGTAAATGTTCCTTAAAAAATGTCCTTAAAACGAACCATATACCTACCGGCTCTCTAAAAAGTTGGGTAAACAATACTTTCCTGTGGATATTTTCTCAAATTTGGAGAAGATGACGGACAAACCACTCAGACAACCAGTAATGTTTAAATGTAATTTTATTCAACATTCTGGAGGCATGAGTTTCGGGCTGCGTCCCAATTATCGGTGTATTACTGTCTGATTAATCAGACTTAACACATACAAGGCCCTCCCTCGTCCTCCGTTGGGCAAATCCGACCATGACTCCCTTCTCCTGCTAACAAACCAAAGCTCAAAACAGGAAGTACCAGTGACGTGCTCAATGTGGAGGTGGTCGGAAGCAGACGCGAGGCTACAAGACTGTTTTGCTAGTACAGACACCCGTGATATGTGGCAGGGCCTGCAGATGATACGGGATTAAAGGGAAACCCAGAGTTGCCCAGCGATGCAGAACTCCTAAACAAGCTAAATGCCTTTCATGCTCGCTTCAAGGAATAGAACACTGTGCCTTGCTTGAAAGCCCATTTTTCCAGATGACTGACATTCAATTTGCATACCGCCCCAACAGATCATGCAATTTCAATTGCACTTCACAATGCCCTCTCCCACCTGGAGTGTGCAAGAATGCTTTTCAGTGCAAGAATGCTTTTCAGACTACATCTCAGCGTTCAACACCATAGTCCACTCCAAGATCATCCCCAAGCTAGGGGACCCAGTGACTGAACCCCCCCAACTCTGCAACTGGATCCTGGGTAGGCAACAACAACTGCCACGCTGACCATCAACACAGGTGCCACTCAGGGGTGTTCGAGTAGTCCCCTCCTGTACTCCCTGTTCACCTACGCAGCTGCAACACCATCAAGTTTGCTGACAACACGACACTCGTAGGCCTGATCACCGACGCCGATGAGTAAAGCCTACAGGGAGGTCGATACAGCCTTAGAGTGTGGTGCCAGGAAAACAACCTCAACTTCAGTAAGACCAAGGAGCTGATTGTGGACTATAAGAGAAAGAGGGGAGAGCATGCCCCCTGTGGTTCCTTAGCATCCACATCACTAAGGACTTTACATGGTCCACATGCACACCTGCAGTCGTGAAGAGGGCATAGCAGGTACAGGTTACGGTAGCGCACTTCTTGTGTATTTTAGTCCTCGTTACTATTTTATTTTTTAAACTCTGCATAATTGGGAAGGGCTCGTAAGCAAGCATTTCACGGTAAAGCCTCCAGTGTGTGACAATTCTATTTTAATTCTAGCTAGCTATCACTGTTTCCAGTCAATTAAATGCAGATCCATTCAGCTATGGTGGCCTCCACCAGATGAAACTATGCTTACAAAGGTGTTGGGCTGGAGCATGCTAGCTAGATAGCCAATTAGCGCAGGTGGTCGGTCGCCTCGTCTTCAGAAACAAACATGCGTGGAGACATGTCAGTGTGGGAACACTGCGTGTATCAATTTAGCCTTTTGTTTTTTGAAAAGTATTATTTATTTGAAAAATATGCTTCCAAAGACCGCCAGTGACGCGTGTTAATGTTCAGATTGAGCGTCGGTGCTCATGACAAAACTACCCGTACAGAAGACGCCGTTGTTCAATGACTTGTGTAATGTAATGGAACAAGAGTCGTGACCAAGGGCTAATTGAGGGTTAACGTTACACGACTAAAGCATAACAATAACGCCTACTAGTAAGCTAACTAAATCGTTAGCTTAGTGGCTAGCTAGTTGCTATTATTGAAATTGTGTAACATCATAGCCTTGCAACCCTACGGTGTAATTTGTGTTCGCTAACTACAATATACACCCATGAAATCAGGCTACCTGCTCGTTCGTCTCCTCTGCGGCGGTGGGCTTGGGCTGCCGTTGGACCCCGAATTCGAGCGGCGTGATCTCTGGGGCCTAGCAGGGCTGAGTTTCTCTTGTTTGATTTTCGGTTTTGAGTCCCGCACCGGGGATTCCACTCTTTTATGCCGTCTCTCTTTATCCATTATGAAACTTAACCAATAGTTGTAAATCGACTAAATAAAGGTAATCGCGAATACATATGTATAAAAAGTGAACAACAAACTCCACTGCAAACGCTGAGAAAGTTCTCTATTGTGCGCAAGGAAACGCTTTTCCGTTTCCGGCAGAACGCTTTAAATATTTTTCACCGTGACTATGGACTAGTTCACTTTAGTTCCGTTGTAATATTGCAGACATATTCTATCATCTTTTCAATAAGGTCATACACCTACACAATGTTATACTTAAATGTATGTACTTAATTTTCCTTCCCCATTTCATAGCGTCAAAGGCTTGAAACAACTCTGAATCATGCCTTCGAGCAGCTCGGATAGGTTAGTGAGTAGCGCATGGAATTAAGTTGCCATGGTAAAAATAAACAATTAAACGTCTTCAATTCACATTTCAACAACACACATTCCTTGAGACATTACCTGCTACAACAAAACACTTTATGTGTAGTGTAATCAAAGTATCACAATGATTCCTCCGGCTGATTCTCTGCTGAAATATGACAACCCAGTCTTGGTGAGCAGAAACACAGAAAAGAAGTCTCCAAAGGTAGGACAACGTTAACAAAACACGTTTTTAATGCTGGCTGCTAACGTTAGTTACAGTAGCTAAATGTATCCATACAGTGGTATCTAACATACATTATGTCCACTGTCATTATTTTGAAATCAATGGCATGCCAATGTTCCTAGTGAGCTGTGAGAGATGTCAATCAATTATTTATTTTTTCAACAAATTGGCTGAAGATTGATGTTCTTCTAATCAAAATGATGTGTACTGCAAATTCAGGCACGACCCCTGAAAGTGGCTCCACAACAGCCTGCCATGACTGGCCCTGTGCCACCTCCACCCAAACCCAAGACCCCCTCAGCCGATACCAACAAACAGCAAACCGAGGAGATCCTCAATGCCATCCTACCACCCAGGTATGACATGACGCGGACACATCTTTACTGATAACACCCTTCTCCCTATTTTTTACTCTTAGGGAAATTAACCAATATTCCCAGCTTCGCAAAACCTGAAATTTGGCAACCCTGTGTTAATCTCAGCTCTACCACTGTTACAGGGAATGGATGGAGACCAACCAGCTGTGGGTGCAGCAGGTGTCCAGCACGCCGTGTACCCGCATGGACGTGGTGCACCTACAGGAGCAGCTGGATTTGAAGCTGCAGCAGAGACAGGCCAGGGAGACGGGCATCTGCCCAGTCCGCAGGGAGCTCTACTCCCAGTGCTTCGGTAAGGAGAGAGGGGGAAGCGAGATGAGATGCATGGATGGTAGTAATAGTAGAAAAGTGTGTTGGATACAAATCCTAAAAGCTGGGCTAGATTCCAAGAGGACCAAGATTAGGCTAGACTCAAGCTGGTTCTGAACTAAAAAGCAATTTCACTGGGTTTATTCTGTGTCTGGGAAACTGGTCCTAAAGAATGTTGCACTGTGAGTTTGTGTTTAAAACTCTAAGCCATTGATTGCCTGTAGATGAGTTGATCAGACAGGTAACCATCAACTGTGCTGAGAGAGGACTGCTGTTGTTGCGTGTGCGAGACGAAATCCGTATGACCATTGCTGCTTACCAGACACTGTACGAGAGCAGTGTGGCCTTTGGCATGAGAAAAGCCCTGCAGGCTGAGCAGGGCAAGTCTGACATGGAAAAGAGGGTAAGGAAATGGGTCACACACAAACATTTTACACTTTTCTAAAAATAAATTAGCATTTTCCAACCTTTGCATCATTGTAGATTGACCTTTACATTTAGAATGCTTGACCTGTCTGCAGAGTCACTGGAAAACTTTTCAAGCAACCAAGCTAGTGTAGACCAGCAGAGGGAGCCATCTTCCTAGCCCTCATGGCTGCATTTACACAGGCAGCCCAATTCTGATCCTTTTCCCACTAATTGCGTCTTTTGATCAATCACATATCTTTTCACAGATCTTTTTCAGAGTTCATCTGATTGGTTTTAAAGATCAAATTATTGAAAATAAATATCAGAATTAGGCTGCCTGTCTAAACCCAGCCCATGACGTCAGAGAACGCTCCGCTTTTACCACTTTTTTTTTTACCACAGATAAAGCTAAAGATAGTAAATGGACTGCTGCACCATTGAATGATTAAAAACCTTTATTACCCCAAAGTGATTTTGATTTGCATCTACTTGTGTAGATCTCCGATTTGGAGAACGAGAAGCGGGACCTGGAGAGACAGGTTAATGAGCAGAAGGCCAAGTGTGAGGCCATTGAGAAGAGGGAGACTGAGAGACGGCAGGTAGAGGAGAAGAAACACACAGAGGAGATTCAGTTCCTGAAGAGAACCAACCAGCAGCTCAAGGTAAAGGCGCTCAGTCATCATCATTGTGCGGTCTTGCCAACTCCTATGGGCATTGTCGTGCCAAATAAGGAAGGCAGGATTTTTCTAACTCATAGAAAGTCTTTGAAATGAAATCGATCAATTGATGTCAGTTGAAATATACTTCACAAAAATATACATGCATCATCAAATGTGTTGGTACCAGCTGAAATTATCCCAGAAACGTTCCCCATGCACAAAAAGCTTATTTCTCTCAAATGTACACAAATTTGTTTACATCCCTGTTAGTGACCATTTCTCATTTGCCAAGATAATCCATGCACCTGACAGGTGTGGCATATCAAGAAGCTGATTAAACAGCATGATCATTGCACAGGTGCACCTTGTGTTTGGGACAATAAAAGACCACACGCTCCCTCAACATTTTTGAGGGAGCATGCAATTGGCATGCTGACTGCAAGAATGTCCACCAGAGCTGTTGCCAGAGAATTTAATGTATATTTCTCTACCATAAGCCACCTCCAACAATTTAGAGAATTTGGCAGTACGTCCAACCGGCCTCAACCGCAGACCACGTGTAACCACGCCAGCCCAGGACCTCCACATCCAGCTTCTTCACCTGCGGGATCTTCTGAATCCAGCAAACCGGACAGCTGATGAAACTGGGTTTGCACAACTTTAGAATTTCTGCAGTCAGCTTATCTGCGTGCTCGTTGTCTTCACCAGGGTCTTGACCTGACTGAAGTTCAGCGTCGTAACGGACTTCAGTGGGCAAATGCTCACCTTTGATGGCCCCTGGCACGCTGGAGAAGGGTGTGCTTCACAGATGAATCCCAGTTTCAAACTGTACCACAGGCATTGAAGAGTGGGACAACATTCCACAGGCCACAATTAACAGCCTGATCAACTCTACGCAAAGGAGATGTCGTGCTGCATTAGGCCAATGGTGGTCACACCAGATACTGACTGGTTTTCTGATCCATGCCCCTACCTTTAAAAAAAAAAAAAAAAAAAAAAAAAAAAACATGTGACCAACTGATGCATATCTGTTATCCCAGTCATGTGAAATCCATAGATTAGGGCCTAATGAATTTATTTAAATTGACTGATTTCCTTATATGAACTATAACTCAGTAAATATTTGAAATGGTTGAATATTGCGTTTATACTTTTGTTCAGTCTTCGGAAAATATTCAGAACCCTAGACTTTTTCCACATTTTGTTAGGTTACAGCCTCATTCTAAAATCGTTTTTCTCTCAATCTACACACAATACCCCATAATGACAAAGCAAAAAAACAGGTTTTTAGAAATGTTTGCTAATTTATGTAAAAAAAAAAAGAGACATTTACTTAAGTATTCAGACCCTTTACGCAGTACATTGTTGAAGCACCTTTGGCAGCGATTACGCATTTCCACTGCTTGAGTCCAATGGCGGTGAGCTTTACACCACTCCAGCCGATGCTGCTCGGCCATGGAAAACCCATTTCATGAAGCTCCCGTTGAACAGTTCTTGGTGCTAACTTTGCTTCCAGAGGCAGTTTGGAACTCTGTAGGGAGTTCCAAACTACACGCGTCAGCACCCGGTGGTCCCGTTCTGTGAGCTTGTGTCCTACCACTTCGTGGCTGAACCATTGTTGCTCCTGGACATTTCCACTTCACAATAACAGCACTTACAGTTGACCGTGGCAACTCTAGCAGGGCAGAAATTTGACAAATTGACTTCTTGGAAAGGTGGTATCCTATGACAGTGCCAGTCACTGAGCTCTTCAGTAAGGTCATTCTACTGCCAATGTTTGTGTATTGCATGGCTGTGTACTCAAATGTATACACCTGCCAGCAACGGGTGTGGCTGAAATAGCCAAATACAAAAGTATATGGACAACCCTTCAAATTGGTGCATGTATATTTGAGATATTTTTAACATTTACATTTCTTATCCTTTACAGGCCCAGCTGGAGGGGATCATTGCCCCCAAAAAGTGACTCCTCCATTCCATAAGTCATCTATATCCAGCAGATTTCAGATGGTCCAACACAGCCTTATGTAATAGAAGTCTACTTCATAACCATAAAGCCTTGCGTTACTATAGCAGAATAAAATTAAAAAATGAAATAATTTGTTCATATTCTTTATTGTATGGTATGACATATATATTTGGATAAAAATTGTCACTTGATGTTTTTTTCCTCAAAAGTGCAGTACATAACCTGGGTGCCAGTGTTTCTGCTCTCTAGCCAACTCCTTATGGAATTTTCATGCCAAATTTGACAGTTAGCAAAATAAAGAAAACAGACTGGCACCCAGGCTATGCAGTACAAGTGTACTTTTTTGGGGGGATGACAGACCCATCCTTTCACTTCTCAGTGAAGCTCCATATGAGTTTAAGTAATAGTTTGACGAAAGTGATCAGTCACTTCGCTGAAGGTCACTCAGGATCAGGTTAATGCATCAAGCGATTCACTTGATTAAGAGGTTAATCAAAACCTAATTCACTCAATGGCCCTTCCCCAAATCACTTTACATCAAGATACCAAGGGTAGGTACCAAGACACCTTAAAACAATTCATTACAATGACAGGGTCATTAAAATAAATATTTATTAGAAATGTCCCAGTTTGGTCTCTTGGACCCCAGACTAGCGCTTCAATCTCTTGGCTTTCTTGCCCTCGCTGGGCACCGTAGGCATCTTTCTGTTCTTGTTCTTGTTCTTGACGTTGTGTGTTTCGTAATAGCGCATTCCAACTTTCTTCACCTTCTGAGCACGATCCGCTGCTCTCCTCTGCAAGGGGGGGAAGACAAATGAGGGAGATTTAAGCCTGAGGAAGAACAGTGCCTTTCTTCATTCCATTAATAGCGGTAGGGGAGCGGCCATCCATCGGAGGCGTCCAGTCTAGATAGATAGGCCTGTTTGATGTCAAACAGCGGGGTAAGTGAACACACAGTACCTGCTTGGATGTTAGATTTCTGTTTGGACGCGTGAGCTCTTCTGCCTCATCAGTTTTCCTCTTCTTGCCAACCTGTGTTACAGCTGAGGAACAAAAGGTTGGCCAGTAAGTGGATGATCCGTAGGCATGGAATTCCTAAAACACTTAATAGGACATTCCCATTCTATTTATATGGTTTGATTGCTTGTTTGGTTTCAGTTTGACAGTGGTCTTTGGCCAAATACCTACTCTAATTATACATTTTATCTGCTGCTATCCATGAAGACTTGTATAAAGTATGTACTTTGTGTAAGGGAAAGTGCATATTTTGCTAGAAGGCCCTTGTATTCTTTGATGGAATACATTTGCCGGGTTAAAATAAAATAAATCCCATGACTGAAACTTATGTTGATCTCAGATCAAATGTCTGCGGAAGGAAGTGAACCTCCCCTTTCATGTAAAAAAAAATAATAATAATAATCATGACCATTATGCTTTTAGGGAAAGAGGATAATTTTGTACATGTATTAAACTGCAAGTTTGACCAATTCCAGTCCTTTTCAATTGGAAAAAGAATCCATATGACAGAAATCCGTGACAACTTTAACCCCTGCATTTGGGATGTCAGGTAAGCCCACAAAGGAAAATCACTAATAAGTTGAAATTAAGTTGCTACCTTTAGGTTGAGGTTTATTCGCCGCCTGCTTCACTTTCATGTCTGTGAGCACTTTGTCAGATAGTGCCTTCGGAATCCTGAACAAAAAAAGAACAGTAGAAAGAGTCGTCACATATAACCTCATTACTCCCTGCACATCCAGACAGTTTAGTCCAGTTGGAATTCGCTGAGCCGACAATGGAAAGCAAATTGGCCGCAGACGACTCTTATTTGACGTTGTTGAGTGAGGGCGTGAGCTGAAGTTCACCAGCGAGAGAGACAGTTGGTGAGTCCGCGGAACATGACATAAATGGTGATGGAAAACCCCATCTATCAGACAGAACGGTATGAGCACCTGCCAATCCCCAGGTGCCTGGACAGTGAAAAACGAGGCATGTTTCACCTCAAAGGACCTAGGCACCCTTCATCTCTCTATGGCTTCGTCCCAAATGGCATCCTATTTCCTACATGGAGCACTACTTTTGTAGTTCACTATATAGGGAATAGGGTGCCACTTGGGACAGAGCTATGCCGGTCTTTTGGACAAGAATCGGGGTTGATGTGGGTTTATTAGAAAATAATAAAGCACATCTTCAGAACAAGACTGAAATGATAAGTGGTGGGGAGAACGGAGAAGACAAACCGGATGGCGGAGAAGCGCTTGAGTCTGGCCCGGTCCAGGAACTGCTTGTACTTTGCAATCTTCCCATCCAGCTCGCGGATAGTCTCATGCAAACTCTTTTTTTCCTCCACCTTGGCAGGCTGACCGGCTGGGGTGGTGGCGGCGGCACACTCAGCATCTCCAGCTGCTGTCTCCCCATCCCCCTTCTCTTCATCTCCATTTTCCTCTTCCTCATCCACGTCCGAGCCAGACAGGTCCGAGAAAACGAGGTAGTCGGTCTGCACGGGTGCCAGATCTTCATCGTTGAACTCGGGCACCACATTGATCTTGCCGAAGTTCTGCCGGACGTTGGAGAGAATCTTCTGCACCTGCTCATGTTTGTGTTTCTGCTGCTGCTCGGCCGACACTGCAGGCACCACCTCCTCGCTCTGCTCCTCTGTTGTGCCTTCTTCCTGTACACGCTCTGTAGCTTCTGGTGCCCCCTCAACTGGTAGTACATCCTTGCCCTGAAAACAACACACCAGTCAGTACAACTTTCATAATCATGGCTAGGTTCCGATTCTCCTGAAGTGTGCACTTGCACACTCATCCGACATGGATTTAAAAATGATGGAAACTCACTCCAGGCAATGCTTACACCAATCCAATGGGGAGAGTGCAAGTGCACACTTCAGGAGAAAGGTAGAGAATCGGGATGCATGCAGACCATGTGTACATTTCAGATTGAGTGGACAATATTGCCCACCTGCCATCTTGTTGCTCACCTGAGAGGACCACAACAGAAATAAGACATTGGATTTTAGCCTCAATCATTTTAATGTGTGCATTGTTGTCCCTGGCTGGAAGCAGCTTTATATATTCTTACTTGTCAAATAAAGCAAATGTAAAAAAAACAACTTGAGCAAAGAAAGTCAATGTGACCATGCTTGCACTCTTGTCCAATCTTGGCAAGGCCTGTGATGATATTTTACATTTAGCCAGAGGGTGACAGACTATAACCAGAATATGTGCTAACATTGCTGTTGAGAATGTCTCTTTATTTTAGTCTGTGAGGGAGAGGGTTTTACTCCAGCTGTTCGTCCACCCCTCACCTCATGCTCTCCCTCACAGCCAGGGGGTTTTACGAAGAAGGGGATGCGTCCTCTCTGCCAGTCGTTCAGCACCATTTTGGAGACACAGGGAAGGTCTGGCTCACCCCCCTGCAACAGATCATGCATTAGGGAAACATGAGAAGAAAATAAAGTAGGAATAAATGGAGCGTCCTTACATAGACTTTATGTGCCACTTGGGATTGATGGGTTCCAAATAAGCTTAGTAAGCTTTAGGGTCAAGTGTAGAATTTCAGACGGATCAAAAAAATGGCCCATACAAAAACAGAGTGTATGTTTGGGAAGATCATTTTTTACCACTGACCTACAGCTTGTCAAATACACAAAGGATACATCCTGAATATAACAGACCTTTCAGGACTAAAGTATATTGTGACATTCAAATTCCCTTAACCACAAAGAGTTATAAAGATAATTCAGACAGATGAAAGATGGTCAGAAATGAAGACAAGCAGCCCAGGCTATGTAGCCTGGTGGTCTCAGATCTGTGCCGTCTTGCCAATCCCTATGGTCATTAGCATGCCAAACAACAACCATAAGAGTTGGCTATGAAGCACAAACAGATCTGGGGCGACCAACAGCCTACAGACAATTACCATGTACTGTGATTTCAGCCCCCATTGATACACTCCAGGGTTATGTTATTTAAGTACCAAACGAGACAACTGACTGCGACAGGGAGGGACTATCCGGTCGTGTCCAATAAGAAACACTTTTTGTTTTCAGTTCAAATGTTTTCCCTACAGTGTGCTTGAATTAATATGACACAAGCCCTGACCTTAAGGAGTTTGCCCATGCGCATCGCCAGTTTCTCCAGGAAGTCCTCTGGGGAGCGCCAGGTGGGGATGCGGTACGTCTTCTGGATGTACTCTGGTTTGGCCCGCTCTAGCACTGCCGGGATATGCTCCTCCGGGTTACGGATCTTCTCCACTTGCACCTGGGAAACAGCAGTGAAGCATACAATGATACAATTGTTAGGTTATAAATGCTGCAGGTTTAGACATGGAAGTACATAAAAAAACTATCAGTGAGAAAGTTAAGACGCACAAATATCATACCCCCAAGACATGCTAACCTCTCACCATTACAATAACAGGGTAGGATAGCATTTGTGAGGGGGTGATATTTCACCCTTCATTATTCACTATTCATTCAGGACTATCTGTAATCATGGTACCATCAATATACAAGTGTTTAGAAACATTCTATTCACCATGAAAGTCACTCCAAAATGATACATTATTTACCTTTCATTTCTATTGGGCACAAAATGATCTGAAACACAACTAAAACAAACAGAAAATGCATCCAACAAGTTTGGCATCACAAGCTTGATGAAATCATTGCATGCTGGGAATATGGGACCGACTTTTGACGACCTTAATACACAAGTGAATTTGTGCCAATATTTTTTGTCCCCTAAATGTAATTTCCAAACAGATTACCCAACATGGATGAAAATACCCTCAAATTAAAGCTGACCATCTGGGCCTCCCGGGTGGCGTAGTGTGCCACCAGAGACTCTGGGTTCGCCCCAGGCTCTGTCGCAGCCGGCCGCGACCGGGGGTATCCGTGGGGCGACGCACAATTGGCCTAGCGTCGTCCGGGTTAGGGAGGGGTTGGCCGGTAGGGATATCCTTGTCTCATTGTGCACCAGCGACTCCTGTGGCGGGCCGGGTGCAGTGCACGCTAACCAGGTCGCCAGGTGCACAGCGTTTCCTCCGACACATTGGTGCGGCTGGCTTCCGGGTTGGATGCGCGCTGTGTTAAGAAGCAGTGCGGCTTGGTTGGGTTGTGTTTTGGAGGACGCATGGCTTTCGACCTTTGTCTCTCCCGAGCCCGTACAGGAGTTGTTGCGATGAGACAAGATAGTAACAACTGGATACCACGAAATTGGGGAGAAAAGGGGGTTTAAAAAATTATATTTAAAAAATTTTAATAAAAAAGCTGACCATCTGCACTTAAACCATTTCAAATCCAAATTGCTTGAGTAAAGAGCCAAAACTATTTCCCACTGTCCCAATACTTTGAGCTCACTGCATAACCCTGCTTGCTCAAATAAAATAATAAAAATGGAGAAAAATAATAACATACCACTCATTTCAACACGACGTCGCTCTCGCTGTCTTCAGAGGGGTAAACTACACCAGGGCAGTCGATGAGGAAGATGCGTCGCATCAGGGTGATGTACTGCCACACCTGGAAGAAGAGACCGGGCCCAAGGTCAGCTAAGTCACAGGGTCTAATGACTTTCTACTCAGAACCTATTCACAAGGTTTGGGACAATTACATTTAATTTGATAATGTAGCAGAAATGAAGACCCTACTGCATAAACAAACAAAACAGATCTTAATCTACTATCCCCCATAGTACAAAAGTTGAACTATTATATTCTGCCATTAGTGGGAAAATAGCATTATCAAAAAGGGACCACAAATGAATTATGCATTTAATGCTTTTTTATAAAAGGTGCATTTTTATGGTGAAAATTCCCTTCCTCAAACTTGAAACTTCGTTCTACAGCTGCACCACCGAGAGCATCCTGATCGGTTGCATCACCGCCTGGTATGGCAACTGCTTGGCATCTGATCGTAAGGCACTACAGAGGGTAGTGAGTACGGCCCAGTACATCACTGGGGCCAAGCTTCCTGCCATCCAGGACCTATTTAATAGGCGGTGAAGTGGAAAGCCCAAAATATTGTCAGAGACTCCAGTCACCCAAGTCATAGACTGTTTTCTCTGCTACCACACAGCAAGCGGTACCAGAGCGCCAAGTCTAGGACCAATAGGCTCCTTACATTTACATTTAAGTCATTTAGCAGACGCTCTTATCCAGAGCGACTTACAAATTGGTGCGTTCACCTTAAGACATCCAGTGGAACAGCCACTTTACAATAGTGCATCTAAGTCTTTTAGGGGGGGGGGGGGTGAGAAGGATTACTTTATCCTATCCTAGGTATTCCTGAAAGAGGTGGGGTTTCAGGTGTCTCCGGAAGGTGGTGATTGACTCCGCTGTCCTGGCGTCGTGAGGGAGTTTGTTCCACCATTGGGGGGCCAGAGCAGCGAACAGTTTTGACTGGGCTGCGCGGGAACTGTACTTCCTCAGTGGTAGGGAGGCGAGCAGGCCAGAAGTGGATGAACGCAGTGCCCTTGTTTGGGTGTAGGGCCTGATCAGAGCCTGGAGGTACTGAGGTGCCGTTCCCCTCACAGCTCCGTAGGCAAGCACCATGGTCTTGTAGCGGATGCGAGCTTCAACTGGAAGCCAGTGGAGAGAGCGGAGGAGCGGGGTGACGTGAGAGAACTTGGGAAGGTTGAACACCAGACGGGCTGCGGCGTTCTGGATGAGTTGTAGGGGTTTAATGGCACAGGCAGGGAGCCCAGCCAACAGCGAGTTGCAGTAATCCAGACGGGAGATGACAAGTGCCTGGATTAGGACCTGCGCTGCTTCCTGTGTGAGGCAGGGTCGTACTCTGCGGATGTTGTAGAGCATGAACCTACAAGAACGGGCCACCGCCTTGATGTTAGTTGAGAACGACAGGGTGTTGTCCAGGATCACGCCAAGGTTCTTAGCGCTCTGGGAGGAGGACACAATGGAGTTGTCAACCGTGATGGCAAGATCATGGAACGGGCAGTCCTTCCCCGGGAGGAAGAGCAACAACCTTAACAGCTTCTACCCCCAAGCCATAAGTCTGCTGAACAATTAATCAAATGGCCACCGGACTATTTACATTGACACCCCCCCCCCTCAATTTGTTTTGTACACTGCTGCTACTAGCTTTTTATTATCTATACATAGTCACTTCACCCCTTCCTACATGTACAAATTACCTCGATTAACCTGTACCCCCACACACTGACTCAGTACCGGTACCCCCGTATATAGCCTCGTTATTGTTATGTTATTGTGTTACTTTATTTGGTAAATATTTTCTTAACCAACAGTGCAGTTCAAGAAGAGTCAAGGACTTGTAAGAAAGCATTTCACAGTAAGGTCTACACTTGTATTTTGTGCATGTGACAAATAAAGTTTGATTTGAGTATGATTTAAAGTCGCAAAAAAGGCATGCATTGTTTCTTGCCTTACAATATTAGCCTATCACTTGTGAATGATGCCCAGTGTAACTCAAACTATTCATGATTTAAATATTCTTTACATATACTAACTCAAATCTGAAATTTATTTTGATTTACAATGTACCATTACCATGCACCTGTCTCGAAACAGGGGGGGGGGGGGGGGGGATGCATGTAATCTATGCTTAAATATCAAATGGAGGATGCTTTTCCAGTGGTTCATTTTCATGCCCGCCAGATAGGCTGTACTCCTGTTGCAAAGACAAGCAATGTGCTTAATACTAGGAAAGTTGAGATATAAATATAGTAGACCTAGCCTTTAGAAAGCTGATGGCTTCTATTAAAAAGAGGATCCATCACTCTGTTTTCCCACACAATTGCATTGCCTATAGAAATGTTGCAGAACATGAGCTCTCATGATGTGTTTGATGATATTTTTGATGACATTTGCACTACTACTACTAATGATCATCAGCCACATCAGAGCTTGGAGAAGCCTAATTAGCATGACTAAACGGCCACAAAGAATTTGACTACCTTCAAGGCTCGTGACCGCTGGTGTGGCGGCAACACGGTCACCGTAACAGCCCTAATCAGGTCTACCACCGTCGTGTCGTCGGCAAACTTAATGTGTTGAAGTCGTGCGTGGCTAGGCAGTTGTGGGTGATTTGGGAGTACAGGAGGGGACTAAGCACATACCCAGAGGGGCCCCCATGTTGAGGGTCAGCGAGGCAGATGGGGCAGTTATTTCTTACATTGGTACACCAGGTCCAGTCTCTTGACAACAAGGTTGATGAAATCCGAGCAAGGGTAGCATTCCAGAGGGACATCAGAGACTAACGTTCTTTGCTTCACGGAAACATGGCTCACTGGAGAGACGCTATCAGAGTCGGTGCAGCCAAGCTGGTTTCTCCACGCATCGCGCCGACAGCAACAAACATCTTTCTGGTAAGAAGAGTGGCGGGGGCGTATGCTTCATGGTTAACGAGACGTGGTGTGGTCACAACAACATACAGGAACTCAAGTCCTTCTGTTCACCTGATTTAGAATTCCTCACAATCAAATGTCGACTGCATTATCTACCAAGGGAATTCTCTTCGATTATAATCACAGCCGTACATATTCCCCCCCAAGCAGACACACCGATGGCTCTGAACAAACTTTATTTGACTCTTTGCAAACTGGAATCCATATATCCTGATGCTGCATTCATTGTAGCTGGGGATTTTAACAAGGCTAATCTGAAAACAAGACTCCCTAAATTGTATCAGCATATCGATTGCGCAACCAGGGCTGGAAAAACCTTGGATCATTGCTATTCTAACTTCCGCGACGCATATAAGGCCCTGCCCCGCTCTCCTTTCGGAAAAGCTGACCACGACTCCATTTTGTTGATCCCTGCCTACAGACAGAAACTAAAACATGAAGCTCCCGCACTGAGGTCGGTTCAACGCTGGTCCGACCAATCTGATTCCACACTCCAAGACTGCTTCCATCACGTGGACTGGGATATGTTTCGTATTGCATCAAACAACAACATTGAAGAATACGCTGATTCGGTGAGCGAGTTCATTAGAACGTGCGTTGAAGATGTCGTTCCCATAGCAACGATTAAAACATTCCCAAACCAGAAACCGTGGATTGATGGCAGCATTCGCGTGAAACTGAAAGCGCGAACCACTGCTTTTAATCAGGGCAAGGTGACCGGAAACATGACCGAATACAAACAGTGTAGCTATTCCCTCCGCAAGGCAATCAAACAAGCTAAGCGTCAGTATAGAGACAAAGTAGAATCTCAATTCAACGGCTCAGACACATTTACATTTACATTTAAGTCATTTAGCAGACGCTCTTATCCAGAGCGACTTACAAATTGGTGCGTTCACCTTAAGACATCCAATGGAACAGCCACTTTACAATAGTGCATCTAAATCTTTTAAGGGGGGTGAGAAGGATTACTTTATCCTATCCTAGGTATTCCTGAAAGAGGTGGGGTTTCAGGTGTCTCCGGAAGGTGGTGATTGACTCCGCTGTCCTGGCGTCGTGAGGGAGTTTGTTCCACCATTGGGGGGCCAGAGCAGCGAACAGTTTTGACTGGGCTGCGCGGGAACTGTACTTCCTCAGTGGTAGGGAGGCGAGCAGGCCAGAGGTGGATGAACGCAGTGCCCTTGTTTGGGTGTAGGGCCTGATCAGAGCCTGGAGTTACTGAGGTGCCGTTCCCCTCACAGCTCCGTAGGCAAGCACCATGGTCTTGTAGCGGATGCGAGCTTCAACTGGAAGCCAGTGGAGAGAGCGGAGGAGCGGGGTGACGTGAGAGAACTTGGGAAGGTTGAACACCAGACGGGCTGCGGCGTTCTGGATGAGTTGTAGGGGTTTAATGGCACAGGCAGGGAGCCCAGCCAACAGCGAGTTGCAGTAATCCAGACGGGAGATGACAAGTGCCTGGATTAGGACCTGCGCTGCTTCCTGTGTGAGGCAGGGTCGTACTCTGCGGATGTTGTAGAGCATGAACCTACAAGAACGGGCCACCGCCTTGATGTTAGTTGAGAACGACAGGGTGTTGTCCAGGATCACGCCAAGGTTCTTAGCGCTCTGGGAGGAGGACACAATGGAGTTGTCAACCGTGATGGCGAGATCATGGAACGGGCAGTCCTTCCCCGGGAGGAAGAGCAGCTCCGTCTTGCCGAGGTTCAGCTTGAGGTGGTGATCCGTCATCCACACTGATATGTCTGCCAGACATGCAGAGATGCGATTCGCCACCTGGTCATCAGAAGGGGGAAAGGAGAAGATTAATTGTGTGTCGTCTGCATAGCAATGATAGGAGAGACCATGTGACGTTATGACAGAGCCAAGTGACTTGGTGTATAGACACAAGAGGTATGTGGCAGGGTCTACAGTCAATCACAGATTACGAAAAGAAAACCAGCCCCGTCACGGACCAGGATGTCTTGCTCCCAGGCAGACTAAATAACTTTTTTGCCCGCTTTGAGGACAATACAGTGCAATACAGACCATTGTTACTCCCGGTCCTAGTGAAAAGCAAACTGTCCTGGTTGATATATTATTGAATAGATATTTGAAAAACACCCTGAGGATTGATTATAAAAAAAACTTTTGACATGTTTCTGTTGACATTATGGATATAATTTGGAATTTTTGTCTGCGTTGTCGTGACCGCTCTTTCCGGTGGATTCCTGGGCATAACGCACCAAACTAACGGAGGTATTTGGATATAAAAATAGTGTGTAGAATGAAATAGAGTGAAAACATCTGAAGATCAAAGGTAAACGATTTAATTTGATTGCTTTTCTGATTTTCGTGACCGAGCTACTTGATGCCTAGTGTACATAATGTTATTCTATGGATAAACTTACACAAACGCTTGTATTGCTTTCGCTGTAAAGCATAATTTCAAAATCTGAGACGACAGGGGATTAACAAAAGGCTAAGCTGTGTTTTGCAATATTGCACTTGTGATTTCATGAAAATGAATATTTTCTAGTAATATTATTTGACTGTGGCGCTATGCTATTCAGAGTTGCTGATGACAATTATAACCGGATCCAGGATGGGTGGTTTAGTGAGGTTAAGGATACTAATAGTTATCACGTTTCACATTGAATTTATAAAAACTACAAAATGGTAAGACCTGTTTTTAATTTAAAAAATTGGTGCCACTCTGCACACAAGCTTGTTAGCTAGCACTGGTCTAGCTTACAAAATCCAGGCGGCATTATCTGTAATGTACTGGAAACAGTGTCATGACTAAGGGCTGACTCTGGTCAAACTTTAGTTAAGCCAAATCTCTGAAATTCAAAGACATTAAAGTAGGTATAATTCTGTAGGCCTAATTCAGATAATGCATGTCATAAGCCCAGATGCCCAGTGCCCTCGTCACCGACAACATTTCAGACCCTACACTACGTGCACAATTATTAGGCAAGTGAGTATTCTGATCTTAGCATTATTTCTATGCACATTTTCCAACTCCAAACCATATAAACTTGAATGCTAATTGGATTTAAATCATTTTCAGGTGATATGTATTTGTGTAATGAGGGAGGGTGTGGTGAATAACACATATTCAAGGTGTGCATAATTATTAGGCAGCTTCATTTACCTCACTTAAAAATGGGCCAAAAAATAGATTTAACTGACAATGAAAAGTCAAACATTTTAAAATTCATTTCAGACGGATGTAACACTCTTGAAATAGCTAAACTATTGAGGGGTGACCACCGGACAATCAAACGTTTTGTTGCGAATAGTCAAAACGCACAGAGAAGAAAAGACTCAAATGAACTGCAAAACACTTGAGAAGAATTCAACGTCAAGCTACCAGGAACCCATTATCCTCCAGTGCCACCATATTCCAGAACTGAGAAGAATTAAACATCAAGCTACCAGGAACCCATTATCCTCCAGTGCCACCATATTCCAGACTTGAGAAGAATTAAACATCAAGCTACCAGGAACCCATTATCCTCCAGTGCCACCACCATATTCCAGAACTGCAACCTACCTGGAGTGTCCAGAAGTACATGGTGTCAAGTGCTCAGACACACGGCCAAGGTCAAGAAGCCTGAAACACCACCACCACTGAATAAGATTCACAAATTCAAGCGTCAAGATTGAAAAATCTGTCTTATGGTATTTGTATTTTTTTTGCCCAAAGGATTTATGGACAGATGAAATGAGAGTGACTCTTGATGGACCAGATGGGCCCATTACTGGATCAGTAATGGACACAGGGCACCACTTTGAGTCAGGCGCCAGCAAGGTGGAGGAGGTGTACTGGTATGGGCTGCTATCATTAAGGATGAGGTAGTTGGACCTTTTCAGGTTGAAGATGGACTGAAACTCAACTCCCAAACCTACTGCCAGTTTTTGGAAGATTCTTTCTTCAAGCAGTGGTACAGGAAGAAGTCCTCAGCATTCAAGAAGGCCATGATCTTCATGTAGGACAATGCTCCATCACATGCATCACAAGTACTCCACTGCTTGGCTAGCCAGCAAGGGCCTCAAAGATGCCCGAATAATGACCTGGCCCCCTTCCTCACCTGACTTAAATCCTATTGAGAATTTCTGGGCCCTTCTCAAACCTGAGGGAAGACAATACACCTCTTTGAACAGCATTTGGGAGGCTGTGGTTGCTGCTTCAGCAAAAGTTGATTGTGAACAGAGACTCTATGGATGGAAGGCTCAAAGCAGTTCTTGAATATTTTTTGAAGGCCAACATTTTTATTTAATTGTCATTTTGTGTTACTTATCTGTTACACTTACTCTAAAAATGTAGTATAAACAAGTGAGTTGGGGAAAATTATTTTTGTAATATAATAATTGTGCACACATATTCCCCTAAGAAAGACAAAACTCACTTTTCCTTTGTTAAACACTCAGGTAAATAACAGTTGATTGACTGAAACCATTGTTTGATCAACAATAAAATGAATCCTGAGGAATACAATGCCTAATAATTGTGCACGCAGTGTACACTTGTCTGTCCAATGCATGTACATAGCTTGCCCTCTCCATAGCAAGTGGCTCTACCCATTGGTGAAGTAATTTAACGTTGAGGTAAATTTAAAAAAGTATCGATAGAGGTTTCAAAAGGAACACAAAATAACGGACGAAACTGGAGAGGAGCTGGCTACTGTACTGAGAATCACATTGCTTTTCTCTTCTGCCTGAAAACCAATACTCATATCCCCATTTGGACAAAGGAAGGAAACATTTAACAAGCTTTTTTTTTTTAACACAGAAACAAACGCATTGCACATCCATTCAAACAACCGGGGCGTGAGAGAGTTAGAGACAGGAGGGCCAGCCTAATGCTGAACAACCTTGTTTGGCCAAAGACAGGCAGACAGACGCTAGCAGCCTCTGGCGAGAGCCACCTTGCATTGGGCGATAAACTCTCGCTGGTTACGCGCCGATCTGATAGATCCCAAAGAGGAGGGGAAAAAAACAAACTTGGATCTCGTTTGCACGCTCACAGTTCTGGCAACAGACAGCCAACTCCGATAGTATCATCCTCAGTGGGGTTTCCAGACCTCCAGATCCACCGTTTGGTTCCAAACAGGATGAACAGGTCCAGCGAGAGGAAATGAAGGATGAGGGTTATTGTTTCTTGCTTTTTGGCCACGTCTCTGCCAGGTATCAGACGTGTATAATCGAGGCGGAAGGTTTAAATACATATACTTCAGCGCATCGTTGGGAAGTTACTTAGGATATGAGTAGCACACTGATACACAAAATGTAGCCTGCAACATTCTATTCTGTGCTCTCTTAGCAATCAATGGAATTGTGTGAGATCGTCATCCCCCCCCTCTGCATTGGCCATTATTGAGATTACATGGACGTATGTACATAGCTCATCATGACACCCCAGGCTTCTGTTCAAGTGTTTTTATTTAAAACAGGTATTTTTGAGGGGAACGATACCATACCTTGGTCTCACCGGCGAGGGGTGCCACGTTGCAGACCTTCTTGGAGCGTAGCGTGTTGATGTCAGAGCCCTTTCCCACGTTGGGGTAGCCGATGAACCCAACGCTGATCTGCTTCTTGTCTGTGTGGAGCTGAAGAGGCAAAACAAGTTAAAATAGCAGTTTCCTGAAAACCAGTCTATACTTAACCTGTCTTCAATTCCCGGACAGCAACAACTCCAGACCACACTTTGATGTAGGCCAAAACCAATAAAACATGTGACCATGTAATCTAAAAAAGCTTGTTTTCACCAGCAAAAAATAGCTACTGGAAGCAGATAAGTCTACACCATGGATCAAAAATCTGTCAAAACCAAGAGGTAGGTATAAATATTAGTCTCCTCTGAGCATCCAAGGCCCTGTTTTATGGCCCGTGCGTACCAAAAATAGCTTGGCAGCAGATGTGAGGACCCCGTGCAGAGCCGTATGCTCATAAGGGTGGTTAGAGTCGGGTGCCATGACAAAAGCTGGCCATTTGTACCAACTTCTGCTCCTTAGGGACCTACTTTTGACCAAATGGGGAGTGTAGTTCGGTCCGTGTGGAGTGGGGAACTCGTGTGTGTGTGTGTGTGTGTGTGTGTGTGTGTGTGTGTGTGAGAGAGAAGGTGGTGCGCCTACCTTGCCAAACTGCCTGAGGAGTTGGATGAGGGAGCCCTTGCCGAACGAGTTGGTGAGGCTGGCATGAAAGGCCAGGGTGGGGTACTCGGCGGAGAGCACGGCTACCCAGCGTTTCTGGTTTGAAGACAACAAAACAGACAGACCTAAGTTAGACAGACATGGACATACATTTACTCTATGTGAAATGTTAGTTTGCACAGCACGTGTGTCAGTATGAAAGGAAAGTAAGTCGACAGTAGTCTACAAAGCAGGCGAATATCAAACATCAAATATCCTGCAAGTATGCACAATTCAGTTGGCCATTGAACAATTTATGTCTAGAAATGTATAATTTACTCTAGGGGTCGGGCAGCATCTTCTCCGATGCTGATGGAGTAAATAATATACTTTTGAGCGGGAATGAGATGCGGTTACACAAGATTAGCACTGGAGAATAACCCATTTAACACAAGGCACAAACCATGTGTCATTTCAATGTAAGGCTGATATTCCTTCATAATGTGTGCTGAACAGTGCATCTCTAGTGTATTCCACTGGCACGACAGCAAAATCCTGCAGCACATCATGAAAACAGTTGGCGCGGACACCATCCTTCCTGCTTTGGTGACCGCCGAATCCACACACACACGTTATTTGAGGTCACAAGCTATCCTACGTCAAGGTAGAGCAAGCATGATACGGGATTGGGGAAAAAAGAAAAGTTGTGGATAACTACTTCCATAAAACTCCTGAGAACATCAACTCACTCCAGAAAACAATTGACATGGAAGGCATTGCCAGTCTTGATCATATATTAGTCTTTTGATCAAACACTACTGAGCCAAACCAAACTGAGCTGGTTTATTTTCCATCCGCCATAGTTGCTGCAACCGTGTTGAAAAAGACAATGTGAAAAGAAACAGACAGCTCGGTACAGTTTGGGTCGACAATATAGCGTGAACGGGGTACATGTGTCGGCTTGGCCAGAGGTGTGGACTCGAGTCACATGACTTGGACTCGAGACGGACCCAAATCACAATGATGACTTGAGACGTGACTTGATAGAAACTAAAACTTAAGACTTGGGAGCCCTAAGACTCTGGACTCAACTTAGACTTGGAAATGATCTGGGCAGGTTGTCACTACTCACCATGCAGCATCACACTTGAAATAAAACTGATTGGCTAGTGAAACGCACACTCGGCCCTCTGATTGGACCAGCAAGCTGTCAATCAACACAGGTCGGGTGGGGGCAGAGCATCAAGCAACAATTACTAGCATAGCTGGTCTTACGGTATGTCAGAATTGCTTGGAATTGATAAGAGTTACGAACCTTGCATTAGGAATTTGTTGCTAAATTAATTATTACATAATCAAAATAATGAAAAGGGCTGTCTGGTAGCCTCAATAGATGGTCACAAAATCATGTGTCTGTAGGACTATAAAAAAGTTATTTCTGCACAAAGCATAGTTCTGAGATATTGAGCATCAGATTTCACATACTAGATATCAGAACAGTTTTGTAGTGAATAAGATTTTTTTTAACCCATTAAAAAGGTCCTCACCATAAAAAGGTACCTAAAGTACAGAGTATCAAAATTCTGCGACATTAGAAGATTATTTACCATCTGCAACTGCAGATAGAAGAACATTTTAGATTCATTAAGTTCTATGTTCAGTTTTTAAGAAGCCTTTAGCTATTTGAATACATAAATTATAGAATAGCACTATTTTACCAAAATAGAAAATACATTTCTTAATGTATTATTATCAGACGAACTACTGTTATCACTGAACAATGGTGAAATACTTGATTTTTTTTTTATTTTTTTATTTAACTAGGCAAGTCAGTTAAGAACAAATTCTTATTTTCAATGACGGCCTAGGAACAGTGGGTTAACTGCCTTGTTCGGGGGCAGAACAACAGATTTTTACCTTGTCAGCTCGGGGATTCGATCTTACAAGCTTTCGGTTACTAGTCCAACGCTCTAACCACTAGGCTACCTGCCACCCCTATAAAGATTTCTGACACCGCTTTTTGCTGTGCCATTATTGCTGATTAGACTAGCCTAAAACATACAGTGCCTTGCAAAAGTATTCAACCCCCTTGGCTTTTTTTGGATTTCATGTAATGGACATACACAAAATAGTCCAAACTGGTGAAGCAAAAAGTATTATTACCGGTTAAAAAATGAATAAAAAATATGAAAAGTGGTACATATGCATTCACCCCCTTTGCTATGAAGCTCCTAAATAAGATCTGGTGTAACCAATTACCCTCAGAAGTCACATAATTAGTTAAATAAAGCCCACCTGTGTGCAATCTAAGTGTCACATGATCTCAGTATATATACACACACCTGTTCTGAAAGGCCCCAGAGTCTGCAACATCACTAACAAGCGGCACCATGAAGACCAAGGAGCTCTCCAAACAGGTCAGGGACAAAGTTGTGGAGAAGTACAGATCAGGGTTGAGTTATAAAAAAATATCCAAAACTTTGAACATCCCACGGAGCACCATTAAATGAATGATTAAAACAATTGAAAGAATATGGCACCACAACATACCTGCCAAGAGAGGGCCGCCCACCAAAACTCACAGACCAGGCAAGGAGGGCATTAATCAGAGGGGCAACAAAGAGACAAAAGACAACCCTGAAGGAGCTGCAAAGCTCCACAGCGGAGATTGAAGTATCTGTCCATAGGACCAGTTTAAGCAGTACACACCACAGAGCTGGGCTTTAAGGAAGAGTGGTCAGAAAAAAGCCATTGCTTAAAGAAAAAAATAATCAAACACTTTTGGTGTTTGCCAAAAGGCATGCAGGAGACTCCCCAAACATATGAAAGAAGGTACTCTGGTCAGATGAGACTAAAATTGAGCTTTTTGGCCATCAAGGAAAACACTGTCTGGCGCAAACCCAACACCTCTCATCACCCCGAGAATACTATTCCCAGGGTGAAGCATGGCGGTGGCAGGATCATGCTGTGGGGATGTTGTTGCATCAGCAGGGACTGGGAAACTGGTCAGAATTGAAGGAATGATGGATGACACTAAATACAGGAAAATTCTTGAGGGGAAACCTGTTTCAGTCTTCCAGAGATTTGCGACTGCGACGGAGATTCACTTTCCAGCAGGACAATGACCCTAAGCATACTGCTAAAGCAACACTCAAGTGGTTTAAGGGGAAACATTTAAATGTCTTGGAATGGCCTAGTCAAAGCTCAGACCTCAATCCAATTGAGCATTTGTGGTATGACTTAAGGATTTGCTGTACACCAGCAGAATCCATCTAACTTTAAGGAGCTGGAGCAGTTTGCCTTGAAGCCACGGTCCTTAGAGGGAGATGGCAAAGACATGGGTTACTATAAACCTGGTATCGTTTGATTGGTCAATGGTAGTTGTTTTTAGGTTGAAAAGGTTACACCTCAGATGGAATCAATGGAATCAAGGTCTCTTATCCTGTATCCAGTCCATGGAGGAAGGTTGTATGATCAATTTTCATTTCCTAGGCTTCTATGTCTCTGGCCTAATGGGCATCTTTGTTCATGCTTGGTCTTCAAAGTTAAGATCTATATACTTGGACTAATGCTTGTAACTTTTGCTTTATGCCTCATTTTACAAAGTAATTAAATACACTTCTATTTAGAATTCCATTCTCAGACATTTCTTGATTGCCTTTTACTGTAACTCAACTGTAGTCTCTTGCATATAGCCATTTATCTTTTGGAGTAAGATACATATTTGAATAGGCTAATTGCGTCGTCTTACTATGAGGTACACTGAACAAAAATATAAACGAAACACGCAACAATTTCAGACTTTACTAAGTTACAGTTCCTAAAAGGAAATCAGCCAATTGAAATAAATTCATTAGGCCCTAGTCTATTGATTTCCCATGACTCGGGAATACAGATATGCATCTGTTGGTCACATATACCTTTAAAAAAGGTAGGGGTGTGGATCAGAAAACAAGTCAGTATCTGGTGTGACCACCATTTGCCTCATGCAGCGCGACATCTCCTTATCATAGAGTTGATCAGGCTATTGATTGTGGCCTGTGGAATGTTGTCCCACTCCTCCTCAATGGCTGTGAGAAGTTGTTGGATATTGGCGGGAATTGGAAGACGCTGTCGTAAATGTCAATCCAGAGCATCCCAAACATACTCAATGGGTGACATGTCTAGTGAGTATGCAGGCCATGGAAGAACTGGAACATTTTCAGCTTCCAAGAATTGTGTACAGATCTTTGCGACATGAGGCCATGCATTATCATGCTGAAACACGATTTGATGGCGGCAGATGAATTTCACGACAATGGACCTCAATATCTTGCCAAGGTATCTCTGCGCATTCAAATTGCCATCAATAAAATGCAATTGTGTTCGTTGTTCGTAGGGTTGCAAAGGGTCAAAAACTTTCCAGGAAATTTCTGGAATTTTTCCATGGGAAGTTAAGTTGGGGAATTTTGCTTAAATTCATCAACAACAAAAAAGTTAGCTTATAACAGTGCACATTTTTTTGTGGGACACACAAGGCAATTATAGGTCTTCTGGTATATTTTGGTTAAACTATCCCCAATTCAATGGAATTGCAACCCTCTGCATGCACAGTGAATTCTTCCATCATAGGTGCAGTGCACTCTTCCATCACATATACAGCTGATTCTCAAGATCTTGCACACTAATGAGATGCTATTGAACCCACACTACTACACTGTCTGAGCCAAGGACGATATGCTTTCTGGTAAGTTTTGATTACAATACTGGGTGGGGTGAATATATTTTATGACATACATTATTTTTTTGCTAAGTAGTAGATTGTAACCTATAGCAAGGTGTGTTTAATTTCTAACTTGTTTACAATTTCTGCTAGTTAGGTTTTTCTAGAAGAAAAAGAAACGCACACGTATTTAGGCGAGGTGCTGGCTAGCGGAGTAGAACTTGAAAATAAAGGAGAGCCGCACACTCTAGGAGCTCAGATGCAAAAATGTCATATCCACTGTTTCGACAGCCAAGCTGCCTTCATCATTCATCAGGGTATAATCATAAACACTGTGGGATGACTTGTTTATATAGTGTCAAAAGATACAGGTGTCTGTAATCATGGCCAAGAGTGGCCTAATATCATTGGTTAATTCTCAAATATTAAAATGGCATACAAAGAACAGCATACAAAAAACAAATGGAGAGCATACAATCATAGATTCATTTTAGACTACACAAGCTTACAAACAATTACAAATGGCAAAGTCACAATCACGGCTTCAGATCAAAGTCTACGTTGAGACCGAAGGGAGCAAGGGTCTTTAAGTTAAAGATCCAGGCAGCCTCTCGTTTTAACAATAAATTATCAAGGTCACCCCCTCTCCTAGGGAGGGTGACATGTTCGATGACAATATAAACGCAGAGACGATATCCAGTGGCCTGCCTCCAAAAAGTGGGCAGCAACTGGGTAAGTCAAGTTTTTGCACCTAAATGGTGCTACGATGCTCTGAGATACGTACTTTTAAATTCACGATTTGTTTAACCCACAATTTTTACCACAAGGACAAGTTATAAGATAAATAACTGCCTTATAGAGGAGCACGTAATAACACCTTTGATTGGGATCGATTTCCCTGTTTGTGGGTGTTTGAAGGATCTACATTTATAAGTGCCATTGCATTGAGCACAGCCATTACACTTGTAATTTCCATCCAGTAGGGGTGCAAATGGACGTTGTTCAGGAATATCTTGGGGTGGTAAATCAGAGTGTAACAATTGGTTTCTGCCCCGCGAGAATACGACCAAGGGAAGGTCCGAAAACACATTACCAAGACTATCATCGGATTTTAGAATGTGCCAATGTTCGTGAACGATTCCCTTAATTTGTTCAGCGCACTTTGAATAGCGTGTTATTTCAGCTCATGAAACATGGGACCAACACTTTACATGTTGCATTGTTATTTTTGTCAGTGTAATACGCATACACGATAATTATTACCCCCCTACACATGCATTTGTCTCAGGATAGAGTAAAGGGATCTCTTACCGTGACCCAGGTAGGGATAAGGTCACACTTGTTGAGCACGAAGATCAGATGCTTCCACGGCTTCTCCTTCCTCGTGTAGGTCTCGATGCTCTGCGAGCGCGTACCCATGGGGTCGCGGGCATCCAGCACCTGTGGGTTAAGGAGTGATATTGAGAGAGGAAGGCAGAGTCAGGGTTTGGGCATAACCAGGAGTGAGAGAGTTCGTAGCTGAGCTAAACTCATCTCGAATCACTATATTTCAGAAACATTTTTTCAGTGAAGTAAAAGCGCAAGCATGACTATCACTGTGGTCCATTTTTCCTCTATGGCAGTGACTGAGGCTGCATGACTGCAAAGCCTAGTCAGACTGGCCTGCTTGCTCACGTATCCAACCCCATCACTGCCTGCACACCCCAGCTCGCCATCACGACTAAATAACATTTTAAAACTGATAGAGGTGCACAGAAAGAATGGAGAGAGAAAAGCAGCTGTGTAGACTAATGGCTTGTTAGGGATGCGGAGAGCTGCTCACAGCCGTCACACGTGATATTATTGGATGACGGATTCTGCTATGACATATCGGACATCACGTTCTGACCTTTGATATTCTATTTGTAGGAAGCGTAGGGATGCATTCTGTAATTCATTTCGATATGAGAAACATAGCGGCAAGTTTGCATCCCTGATACCTGCACCGTACGCAGTTTCTATTAGGAAATATCAAGGTGAACTAAAATAAACATTCCTAGATCAGATAGAAAGATGCTGTACCTTGTAGAGTTCTCCTCAAATCCTCTACGACTGGCCCTTCTTGAAGATCTCCTCACGAGCCTCCTCTCTGTGTGTAGATAACATACAGTGCAACATGTGGTCCAACATACAGTCTAAAGCTAGGCTATATTATCAAAACAAAAAAATGGAGTATCAATCATGGAATTGGGGTAGTAGTAAATAGAAAACGGATTGTAGTTATTGGTATACCTGAAAAAGCCCAGTACGTTTGGAAGGCATTGTCACTGTCAGTCAAAGTGACATCAGAATTAACACGCGCAAACTGCACTCACCTGACCCCATCGTCCTCTGTGACCAAGTCGCGGTCCTTCTCAGTGCTGTAGGTCTGTACCGAGACCTCAGCCTGTTCTGCCAGGTCCTTCATGTCTCCCACCATCAGGTTGGGTCGTTTACGCTGCGCCTTGGGCCCGAACGTGGTCTCAAAGCCCTCGGTGTCCAGGATGTGTACCTTAGAGTTCTGCAGAAGATGGTGGCCAAGGGGAGGAGACGGGGAGAGATAATTTAGACAAAATTGTTTGACAGACTGCACTGGTTAGATAACAGGAGGAGAAACAGGGGCTTTTGCAATCTATTTGAGAGGCCATTCTATCACAGCTGCTTCCTGAGAGAAGCAACAGGAGGGACACATTAGGAAGACAGACAGGGGGAAGACTTGACGATAGATGTGAAAGATGGATGTGGAAATGTGGGACGATAGATGCGATTATGTCTGTGCTGTACTCTCTTATTATGGTCCTCAAATGGGTGTCTGAGCTCTATAACCATAAGCGTCCTCAAAATGTCTGCAAGTTGTTCAGCTGCCTTACAGACAAACCACAACCCAGGGGGGCTGGAGAAGAGCAGTTCTGTGCTCGCCCAACAGATTTACGGCCGCCTGCGTTGTATCACAGAGTGTGGCTTTGTAATGCCGCATGCAATGCAAAATAAATGCATCCGGTAAAGCAACAGTTGCTCTCTCTCCCTCGTGTGAAGAAACAAGCAGAATAAAAACCCAACGGCTTGGATGGGGTTACAGTTGGAACACAACTCTTGGGTGGAACAGTAGTGGAGAGAAAGCACAGTGATGTAGAATTCCGTGTGAGGTATAGGTTAGGTTGTAATTAGTTGGAGCAAACTGCAAAGCTTTATGCGACGGAGCTGGTGGCCATGTTCCAGGGGTTCCACCAATAAACAACGGCGGAGAACAAACACAGCACCTCAAGTATGCAGTGAAACTGTCAATAAACTGCATTGTCTGAGCCAGATCTGATTAGGAGTTAAATTATCCTCCGAAACAGCCGTAAAAGGTAGCCTTAGTCCTATTGCAACACGGAGAGAGAGAGAAAACAAACAAACAGTTTATGGATCTCGTCAAAAGCAACGATGTTTAAGATTTCAGCTTCACCTTGACCATCCGCCAGAATGTTTTGGAGGTTGTTCTTTCTAAAACGACGTGTCCATCACCTCCAGTTTCATTCTTCCACCCCTTCTGGTCTTGTTTTGAAGTATTCTAATGCCGGCTTTTTAAATTAAAATCTAACAGTAAATGACCACAAAAAAAATCCTTCGGGGGGGGAAGCAAAAAACTCCAAATACGTGCTACCGACTGAAGACAGAAACTATGGTGAAAACATCACCATAAAATAGAATAAGAGACCTGAAAAAGACCTTGGCGAGAATACTCAGCCAACAAACGGTGAAGATCAGGAACAGATCAGAAGACAGAGAACCAGAATTGACATCAAATTAAAAATTATTTATGCAACGTATCTGGACTTGCTCACATTCCTTTGGCATGGGGCTCAATTCCCTAAATGGAGTAAGACATGAAATGGCAAGAGGAAGGAGGAGTGGGGAAAGGAGGGAGAGTAAAAAAGAAAAGAAAGGAAAAGGCCATTTATTTCCAACAGCTTTGAGCGTCTTGAAAGGTCTCGCACGCATATGGAGCTATTTAGAGGGAAAAGAACACAGAACAACTCACTCAACAACAATGTTCAGAGAGAACATGAAGAACTGGACAGAAGTATTGTTTGTAGTCTTTTGGGGCGTTTTTTTTATTATAGCTAGGCGAAATTAACAATAAGTCATATTGTGATAAATTTGACCATGTTGCTCAATAACAAATACAAGAACATTCACTGCACATTAGTGGCAGTCGATGATTAAAAAAGCTATTATTTCATGCAGCATATACAAGGAATGCATGACTAATATTTTGATATGAAACCTGTCAAAATAAGATCCAGAATTATCAGATTTATTTTTGGCTCTTCAGAGAATTTGATGACATCTTTGTTCATATTGGCCTATAAGCTATATTATTCACATCCTGAGGAAGTGCAAAACATTTTGCTAGATTGATAACTCAAATTATTTTTGTGTTTATATATAGCCATGTAGGATCATTTATTAATCCTACAACAAAACTTTCCAGCGCCAGGCGTAGCCTACTTGATGTAACTGAAAGAGTAATTAGCTTTAAAAAAAAAACTAATTTGCCTGCAGTAGCACTTTCGTCAATGGTCATATGGTTGTGCTTCTCAGAATGCATCTCTCCCTCCACCATGCGCATATCTCACACAGCAGCCGGCCGCAAAACAGGGACAGGCAGATACTTTCATAGCAGGAATCAACATAATGCATAGGCTATTACGGTTGAGAAAATAATGGTTTTAGAGCAATCTACAGGAACATTGTGTAGCAAAATCACCCGGGGGCACAAAGTTGGCCAACTACATCGAACTCTCTCTTGCAAAGCACAACTCGATACAGGCAGGTTGGATCATTGTGAAGCGGAGCAAAACGAGCGGAATAGGCTAGTTGGAGAGGAAGATCCCACCTGACCTGTCAACCCGTGCATTTTTCACCTCACAAATACAGCCTGGTTAAACCGGAACGAACGCTCAGTCTGGTGTAACCAGGCTCTAAGACATAGGCTGCCTGAGGAAAACAGTGTAATGATTTTACAATAAGTTAACTGACTTTCAGCATAAATAAAGGGCACTCAACTTGCACTGCACTGACTCAGATGACTAGTTCAAATAAAAGAACAAGATGATAGTTAGAGTTGCATTGTTAGATTTCAGTGAAGCCTTTAATTTTATTGATCATAAATTGTTATTGAAAAAAACTCATGGCTATGGCTTTACATCACATGGTTGCAGAGTTATTTATCCAACAGAACCTAGAGTGTTCTAACGTCAGATACAGTATATATACAAAAGTATGTGGACACCCCTTGAAATTAGTGGATTTGGCTATTTCAGCCTCACCATTGCTGACAGGTGTATAAAATACGAGCACATCGCTATGCAATCTCCATAGACAAACACACGGCCCTACTGAAGAGCTCAATGACTTTCAATGCCGCACCGTCATAGGGAAATCTTAATGCTACAGCATAAAATTACATTCTAGACGATTCTGGGATTCGAACTTTGTGGCAACAGTTTGGAGAAGGCCCTTTCCTGCTTTGGCATGACAATGCCCCGGTGCGCAAAGCCAGGTCTTTACAGAACTGGTTTGTCGAGATCAGCGTGGAAAAACTTGACTGGCCTGTACAGAGTCCTGACCTCAACACCATCGAACACCTTTGGAATGAAATGGAACGCCGACTGCGAGCCAGGCCTAATCAGCCAACATTAGCGCCCAATCTCACTAAATGCTCAAAGCTGAAAGTCCTTGCAGCAATGTTCCAACATCTAAGTGGAAAGCCTTCCCAGAAGAGTGGAAAATGTTATAGCAGCAAAGCGGAGACCATATTAATGCCCATGATTTTGGAATGAGCTGTTCGACGAGCAGGTGTCCACATACTTTTGGTAATTATGCATCTATTTTTCTTTTACAAGTGATTTGCCACAAAGCTATAATGACTGTATGTAGATGAGTCCACATGCTACATTTCAGCAACCAAAGCCAGAGGGCTCACTGAAATTCTAAATAAGGAGTAGTCAGCATCAGAACAGGTGATTCATAATAAACTTGCTTTTCGTTTTAATATAGTAAAGACATTGTATTTGGTTCAAAACATTCCCGAAGACTTAAACTGGAGTTCTACATAAAGGTGTGACCATAGAGCAAGTTGAGAAAGCTAAACTCCTAGGTATTACATTGGATGGTCAAGTGATATTGACAAAGTCGTGGTGAAGATGGGGAGGGTTATGTCTGTTATAAAAAGATTTTCTGCATTTGACACAAATCAACTGTACTAGTTGTTCAGGCTCTGCTCCCATCTTGATTACTGTCCGGTAATAGGGTCAAGTGCAGGAGAGAAAGACCTAGCAAAGCTGCAGCTGGCTCAAAACAGAGCAGCACGCCTTGCCCTTAACTGTACATACAGAACTAAAATCAACAACATGCATGCCAGTCTTTCTTGGTTGAGGGTTGTGATGAGCGATTAACTGCTTCTGATCTACTTTTTATAAGAAATATTACTGACGAAAATTAGAGGTAGACTTATTCTGATATTTTAACGGCGATTATTCAAGGACCAAAAAAAGCCGATGCCGATTAAAATTGGACGATTAATGTTTATTTATATATACAGTTGAAGTCGGAATTTACATACACTTCAGTTAGAGTCATTAAAACTCATTCTTCAACCACTCCACAAATTTCATGTTAATTAACAAACTACAGTTTTGGCAAGTCAGTTAGGGCATCTACTGTAAGTAAGTTTTGACAAGTAAGTTTTCCAACAATTGTTTACAGACATATTATTACAATTCCAGTGGGTCAGAAGTTTACGTACACTAAGTTGACTGTGCCTTAAACAGCTTGGAAAATTCCAATAAATTATGTCATAGCTTTAGAAGCTTCTTATAGGCTAATTGACACCATTTGAGTCAATTGGAGGTGTACCTGTGGATGTATTTCAAGGCTTACCTTCAAACTCAGTGCCTCTTTGCTTGACTTCATGGGAAAATCAAAAGAAATCAGCCAAGGCCTCAGAAAAAAAAAACTGTAGGCCTCCACAAGTCCGGTTCATCCTTGGGAGCAATTTCCAAATGCCTGAAGGTACCACGTTCATCTGTACAAACAATGGTACGCAAGTATAAACACCATGGGACCACGCAGCCGTCATGCCGCTCAGGAAGGAGACGCGTTCGGTCTCCTAAAGATGAACGTACTTTGGTGCGAAAAGTGCAAATCAATCCCAGAACAGCAGCAAAGGACCTTGTGAAGATACTGGAGGAAACAGGTACAAATGTATCTATATCCACAGTAAAATGCCACTGCTCCAAAACCGCCACAAAAAAGCCAGACTACGATTTGCAACTGCACACCAGGGCAAAGATTGTACTTTTTGGAGAAATGTCCTCTGGTCTGATGAAACAAAAATAGAACTGTTTGGCCATAATGACCATCATTATGTTTGGAGGAAAAAGGGGGAGGCTGGAAAATTGTGGATATATTGAAGCAACATCTCAAGACATCAGTCAGGAAGTTAAAGCTTAATCACAAATGGGTCTTCCAAATGGACAATGATCCCAAGCATACTTTCAAAGTTGTGGCAAAATGGCTTGAAGACAAAGTCAAGGAATTGGAGTGGCCATCACAAAGCCCTCACGTCAATCCTATGGAGTGTGTGTGAGCAAAGAGGCCTACAAACCTGACTCAGTTACACCAGCTCTGTCAGGAGGAATGGGTCACAATTCACCCAACCTATTGTGGGAAGCTTATGGAAGGCTACCCAACACATTTGACCCAGGTTAAACAAACAATGTAAAGGCAATGCTACCAAATACTAATTGAGTGTATGTAAACTTCTGACCCACTGGGAATGTGATGAAAGAAATTAAAGCTGAAATAAATCTCTCTCTACTATTATTCTGACATTTCACATTCTTAAAATAAAGTGGTGATTCTAACTGACCTAAGACAGGGAATTTTTACTAGGATATAAATGTCAGGAATTGTGGAAAAACTGAGTTTTTGTATTTGGCTAAGATGTATGTAAACTTCCGACTTCAACTGCATGTATTTGTAATAATGACAATTACAACATTTTTTACTTAATATAATACATCAATAAATTCAATTTAATCTCAAATAAATAATGAAACATGTTCAATTTGGTTTAAATAATGCAAAAACAGTGTTGGAGAAGAAAGTAAAAGTGTAATATGTGCCATGTAAAAAAGCTAACGTTGAAGTTCCTTGCTCAGAACATGAGAACATATGAAAGCTTTTAACACGAGTCGTCAATATTCCCAGTTAATAAGTTTTAGGTTGTAGTTATAGGAATTATGACACGTTGACTATTTATCTCTATACCATTTGTATTTCATATACCATTGACTATTGGATGTTCTTATAGGCACTTTCGTATTGCCATCACCCGCTTGAAATCATAAAGAGCTCTGTGAATGAAGCATTGCTAAGAGCTGCTGGCAAACGCAGTAAAGTGCTGTTTGAATTAAGCCTGCTGCTGCCGCCTACCACCGCTCAGTCAGACTGCTCTATCAAATCATAGATTTATTGATAATAAACACACAGAAATACAATCCATGGTCATTAATATGGTCATATCCAGAAACGATCATTTTGAAAACAAAACATTTATTCTTTCAGTGAAATACGTATTTTATCAAAGGGGTGGCAACACTACGTCTAAATATTGCTGTTACATTGAAGGTTGTGCAATGTTATGTCATAAATATGTAAAAATCTGGCAAATTAATTCTGGTCCTTGTTGGGAAGAAATGGTCTTCCCACAGTTCACAATGAGCCAGGTGGCCCAAACTGCTGCATATATATACCCCGACTCTGCTTGCACTGAACGCAAGAGAAGCGACACAATTTCCCTAGTTAATATTACCTGCTAACATGAATGTCTTTAACTAAATATGCAGGTAAAAAAAAAAATCAAAACTACTTGTGTATTGATTTTAAAAAGGCATTATGAATGGGTACATTTGTGCAACGAATGTGCTTTTTTCACGATTGCGCTTTTATTAAATCGTCATCCGTTTGGCGAAGTTGAAGTAGGCTGTGATTCGTTGATAAATTAACAGGCAACGCATTGATTATATGCAATGCAGGACATGCTAGTAATATCAACCATGTGTAGTTAACTAGTGATTATGTGAAGATACGTTTTTTTTTATAAGATACGTTTTTTTTTTACCTTTATTTAACTAGGCAAGTCAGTTAAGAACAAATTCTTATTTTCAATGACGGCCTAGGAACTGTGTTCAGGGGCAGAACGACAGATTTGTACCTTGTCAGCACGGGGGTTTGAACTTGCAACCTTCCAGTTACTAGCCCAATGCTCTAACCACTAGGCTATCCTGCCGGCCCTAATGCTAGCTAGCAACTTACCATGGCTCCTTGCAGCCACAAGGTCATTTTGATGCTGCACTTGCATAACAGGTGGTCAGCCTGCCATGCAGTCACCTCGTGGATTGCGATGTAAATCGGCATCCAAAAAGGCTGATTACCGATTGTTATGAATAATTGGCCGATTCAAGTTATCGGGCGACCTCTAGTCTATATAATCAAATAACATTCAGCTCAGATACCCCACAAAACATGCCAACAAGGGGTTCTTCAAAAACAAATTCACTGCAACGCACAGTTTTATACAGAGCCATGATCGCATGGAACTCCCATCTCCAATTATTCAAGCAAAACTACCTAAAAACAGATTAAAAAGCAACTCATGGAACAGCGGGGACAGTGAGGAGCCACTTTAAAAAAAATGTATTGTTTGTATAACGTTGTATTTAAAATGTGTGTGACTTGTCTATCAGTGTTTTGAGTTTGTGGACCCCAGGAAGAATAGCTGCTGCTTCTGCAAAAGCTAATAGGGATCCAAATAAATAAAAATTAATGTTCATATCACACAAGACAGACAGACCACTACAGCTTTGCCAGATGGGACAATATTGAATAACATTGCGTGAGATCGAACACAATTGACACTCCCTGTAGTCAAAAACATCACCACCACAAATATGAAAGCACACAGTGTGGAGAGTGCCGTCTGCTCACCATCAAGTAGCCAACTCCACCCCAGTATTGAGTCACTTGGTGTCCTAATTTGACCGGGGTCGTATTCATTAGGCACAAAACAGAAGACTAAAAGTCCTGAACCACTTTTAGTTTTCAGTCGCAAAACATTTTTGCTACAGTGGGCTAATGTAGCACGGTCTACCGAAACGTTGGTACTTTTCGATACTAAAAACATGAACGGTTTGATACTAGAATTTGTTACTTTCGGCACTTGTGTCAAATGTGTCTCAAGTCATATACGGATTTAGAGGAGCTAGTCTGTCTAGTAATTTGTCTGAATCTTTTCAAGGGGGACAGTAGTAAGATAGCCAGGCTACTTGCGCATGCAGCATACACAGCGCAAGCCACATTTGAGAAGCAAGCGGGAGAGAGAAAATGCCAACAACATGGCTTCTTCAAACTAAAACATAACTCCACACCCCCATGTTGTTGACGAAAGGGTCTCCAGAAGTGAACTGTGGGAATACTTTGCGTACAGAGCAGATGAGGGCCAGCCAACAGAAACAACTAAGCACAAGGTGCTACAAAGCAGTGCAAGGAAGGTTTATTCCAAAACGGCCAACAATTCTTTAGTGTGGAGAAAAAGTATGTGAACCCTTTAGAATTACCTGGATTTCTGCATAAATTAGTCATAAAACGTGATCTGATCTTCATCTAAGTCACAACAATAGACAAACAGTCTGGTTAAGCTAAAAACACAAACAATTATAATTTGTCATGTCTTTATTGAACACACAGTGTAAACATTCACAGTGTAGGTTGGATTTAATAACAGGTTGACCCTTCTTTGGCAGAAATAAACTCAACCAAACGTTTTCCGTAGTTGCGGAACAGACCTGCACAACGGTCAGGAGGAATTTTAAACCATTCCGTTTTACAAAACTGTTTCAGTTCAGCAATATTCTTAGGATGTCTGGCGTGAACCACTCGAGGTCATGCCACAGCATCTCAATTGGGTTGAGGTCAGAACTGACTGGGCCACTCCAGAAGGCATATTGTTGATCTTTTGGGTTGTTGTCCTGTTGCCTCACCTAACTTCTGTTGAGTTTCAATTGGAGGACAGATAGCCTTACATTGTCCTGCAAAATGTCTTAATAAAATTGGAAATTATTTTTTCCGGTCGATAATAGCAAGCTGTCCAGGATCTGAGGGATCAAAGCAGCCCCAAACCATGATGCTCCCTCCACCATACTTTACAGTTGGGATGATGTTTGATGTTGGTGTGTTGTGCCTTTTTGTCCTCCACACAGTGTAGTGTGTTCCGTCCAAACAACACAACTTCAGTTTAATCTGTCCACAGAATTGTTCCAGTAGCGTTGTGGAACATCCAGGTGCTCTTTTCCGAACTTCAGATGTGCAGCCATGTTTATTTTGGACAGCAGTGGCTTCTTCCATGGTGTCCTCCCATGAAAACCATTCTTGTTTAGTGTTTTACGTACTGTAGACTCGTCAACTGAGATGTTAGCATTTCTGTAAGTCTTTAGCTGACACTCTAGGATTCTTCCTAACCTCATTGAGCCTTCTGCGCTGTGCTCTTGCAATCATCTTTGCAGGACGGCCACTCCTAGGAAGAGTAGCAACAGTGCTGAAATTTGTCCATTTACAGACAATTTGTCTTACCGTGGACATTCTTTCAGAGATACTTTTGTAACCCTTTCCAGCTTTATGGAAGGCAACCATTCTTAATCTTAGGTCTTCGGAATTCTTTTGTCTGAGGTTCACATCAGGCAATACTTCTCGTGAATAGCACACTCAAATTTGGTGAGTTTTTTTTTTAATGGGGCAGGGCAACTCTAACCAAAATCTCCAATCTCGTCTCATTGATTCGACTCCAGGTTCATTGACTCCTATTAGCTTTTGGAGAAGTCATTAGCCCAGGGGTTCACATTTTTCTCAACCTACACTATCAATGTTTAAATTATGTATTCAATATAGACCAGACAAATACAATTTGTGTGTTATTAGTTTAAGCACAATGAGTTTGTCTATTGTGACTTAAAATTTGATCTGATCTTCATCCATGTCAAATTTATGCAGAAACCCAGGTAATTCCAAAAGGTTCATACTTTTTCTTGCCACTGTACACGGAACATTTGCATTGTAATGTTATTCTACTAGCAACTAAATTTGAATGACTTGAGTGAGAATGACGAACATACAGTACCAGTCAAAAGTTGACACACCTACTAATTCAAGTGTTTTTCTTTATTTTTACCATTTTCTACATCAAAACTATGAAATAACATACGGAATCATTTAGTAACCAAAATATATTTTATATTTCAGATTCTTCAAAGTAGCCACCCTTTGCCTTGATGACAGCTTTGCACACTCTTGGCATTCTCTCAAATAGCTTCATGAGGTAGTCACCTGAAATGCATTTCAATTAACAGGTGTGTCTTGTTAAAAGTTCATTTGTAGAATTTCTTTCCTCCTTAATGCATTTGAACCAATCAGTTGGGTTGTGACAAGGTAAAGGGGGTATAGAGAAGATGGCCCTATTTGGTAAAAGACCAAGTCCATATTATGGCAAGAACAGCTCAAATAAGCAAAGAGAAATGACAGTCCATCATTACTTTAAGACATGAAGATAAGTCAATCCAGAAAATGTCAAGAACTTTGAAAGTGTCTTCAAGTGCATTCTCCAAAATCATCAGGCGCTATGATGAAACTGGCTCTCATGAGGACCGCCATGACTGCTGCAGAGGTTAAGGTCATTAGAGTTACCAGCCTCAGAAATTGCAGACCAAATAAATGCTTATTGAGTTCAAGTAACATCAACTGTTCACTGGCTAATTGACCAAGAAGGAGTGATGAAGTGCTGCATCAGATGACCTGGCCTTCACAATCACCCAACCTGATCCCAATTGAGATGGTTTAGGATGAGTTGGACCACAAAGTGACAGAAAAGCAGTGCTCAGCATGTGACAACTCCTTCAAGACTGTTGGAAAAGCATTCCTCATGAAGCTGATTGAGAGAATGCCAAGAGTGTGCAAAGCTGTCATCAAGGCAAAGGGTGGCTACTTTGAAGAATCTAAAATATATTTAGATTTGTTTAACACTTTTTTGGTTACTACATGATTCCATGTGTTATTTCATAGTTTTGATGTCTTCACTATTTTTCTACAATGTGAAAATAGTCAAAATAACTCTTGGGGGTAATTGATATGGAGTTTTATTTTTTGAAAGAAATTGAATATACAGTGCCTTGCGAAAGTATTCGGCCCCCTTGAACTTTGCGACCTTTTGCCACATTTCAGGCTTCAAACATAAAGATATAAAACTGTATTTTTTTGTGAAGAATCAACAAGTGGGACACAATCATGAAGTGGAACGACATTTATTGGATATTTCAAACTTTTTTAACAAATCAAAAACTGAAAAATTGGGCGTGCAAAATTATTCAGCCCCCTTAAGTTAATACTTTGTAGCACCACCTTTAGCTGCGATTACAGCTGTAAGTCGCTTGGGGTATGTCTATCAGTTTTGCACATCGAGAGACTGAAATTTTTTCCCATTCCTCCTTGCAAAACAGCTCGAGCTCTTTCCACAGATTCTCGATTGGATTCAGGTCTGGACTTTGACTTGGCCATTCTAACACCTGGATATGTTTATTTTTGAACCATTCCATTGTAGATTTTGCTTTATGTTTTGGATCATTGTCTTGTTGGAAGACAAATCTCCGTCCCAGTCTCAGGTCTTTTGCAGACTCCATCAGGTTTTCTTCCAGAATGGTCCTGTATTTGGCTCCATCCATCTTCCCATCAATTTTAACCATCTTCCCTGTCCCTGCTGAAGAAAAGCAGGCCCAAACCATGATGCTGCCACCACCATGTTTGACAGGGGGGATGGTGTGTTCAGGGTGATGAGCTGTGTTGCTTTTACGCCAAACATAACGATTTGCATTGTTGCCAAAAAGTTCAATTTTGGTTTCATCTGACCAGAGCACCTTCTTCCACATGTTTGGTGTGTCTCCCAGGTGGCTTGTGGCAAACTTTGAACGACACTTTTTATGGATATCTTTAAGAAATGGCTTTCTTCTTGCCACTCTTCCATAAAGGCCAGATTTGTGCAATATATGACTGATTGTTGTCCTATGGACAGAGTCTCCCACCTCAGCTGTAGATCTCTGCAGTTCATCCAGAGTGATCATGGGCCTCTTGGCTGCATCTCTGATCAGTCTTCTCCTTGTATGAGCTGAAAGTTTAGAGGGACGGCCAGGTCTTGGTAGATTTGCAGTGGTCTGATACTCCTTCCATTTCAATATTATCGTTTGCACAGTGCTCCTTGGGATGTTTAAAGCTTGGGAAATCTTCTTGTATTCAAATCCGGCTTTAAACTTCTTCACAACAGTATCTCGGACCTGCCTGGTGTGTTCCTTGTTCTTCATGATGCTCTCTGTGCTTTTAACGGACCTCTGAGACTATCACAGTGCAGGTGCATTTATGCGGAGACTTGATTACACACAGGTGGATTGTATTTATCATCATTAGTCATTTAGGTCAACATTGGATCATTCAGAGATCCTCACTGAACTTCTGGAGAGAGTTTGCTGCACTGAAAGTAAAGGGGCTGAATAATTTTGCACGCCCAATTTTTCAGTTTTTGATTTGTTAAAAAAGTTTGAAATATCCAATAAATGTTGTTCCACTTCATGATTGTGTCCCACTTGTTGTTGATTCTTCACAAAAAAATACAGTTTTATATCTTTATGTTTGAAGCCTGAAATGTGGCAAAAGGTCGCAAAGTTCAAGGGGGCCGAATACTTTCGCAAGGCACTGTATTTATTTTAGATGTTGTACTAAATATGGGTTAAATAAAAAATAAAAACTAGCTATCAACATACTGTTCAATGTTAAAAATAAATAAAGGCCAGTGGTTATTCTGTGACATTTTTTGCAAATGTATTGTTTCAGTGTCCTGATACTAAACCTGGTATCGATGTCAAAATGCTGGTATCGTGACAACACCAGTGTGCTCAAATGAATGCGCCCCTGCTTGGTACTCACGTGTGCCTTGACTCTGTCGTGCAGGAGGGACATGGGCAGTTTCATTACCACGCGGTATGGGTCCTTCTTCACCGCACCCATCTCATCCTGAAACTTCTGTAGGGATGACTGCTTGATGACCCGAGTGTTTGCTGAGACAGTGGAGACCAGAGGGGAAGAATTAACCAGTGTGTGTGTGTGTGTGTGAGAAAGTTGAGGCTGCCATCTTATCTCTCCATACACAGATATTTAAAAAAGGCATAAAACAGATTTATTCTTACAAATCAAGAGTTTGCTAGACATTATTGACAAGAACTCCACCATTCTGTATACAGTTTCAACTTGCTTCAACTAGCCAATCAATTGTTAGACAAATTGCCATTATACCTGTCAAATCAATAATAAAAACAGAGCCAAGAGAATTTGTGGATTAACTTGAGACAGTGTGGCAATTGCAGTTTAACCAAACTACTCACCAAACCATTTGATGTTGGGCTCCACTCTGGCCTGTGTCCCATCAGCCACAGTGGACTGGTACGACAAACGCTTGATCACCTGGCCTCTGTTGTTGCTAATGGCAGAGGAAATAGTCAGTGGCCACAAAAGCTGGTGCATGGAAATTATATTACAGTCAAATATATTACAACACAATCATTTTTTTTTTTTAAATGAAGAGGAGCTACATATAGAATACCAGGAACTGGTGTGGTTGATCTGGGTAAAGTGTCAACTGCTGACCTGAGAGTTACACTAGCATTAAAGGAAAGAGTTCATATGGAAGTGTCACATGTTGTTTTCTCTCCACCATTTACCATCTCTGCTTTTGTCTGTACATATTCAGACGCCTGACAGTTGCCCGGTCCCTCATGCTGTTGCCTGAACCTGCAAGAGTCTTTGGTCGGTCTGTAAAAGGTAGAGTCGTAAGGTTATGGTGATATATGCCACACAGTGTTAGAGATTATAGGTGTGTGGTGGTATTTTGGGTTAATTCATTGTCAGTGTCAGAACAATATTGGAAATCCATATAAGAAGTGCAATTCTCAGTTGTGTTATGGAAGTTACGTTGTGTTTTTGGCAAAAGGTTTAACAGAATGTGTAGCTAAATTAGCTAGTTACTGAACTAATTATGTCAGTGCCAAACATATTGTATACGTTTCCATTTCTAGCTAACACGAATGTCACATATGGACCAAATGTGTCTGTGTTGTTAGAAGAAACGGACAGATCTATCAGAGAGAGTCTATCGCGTTAGCTAGCTAACATTAGCTGTAAACAAAGAGTAACGTTACATAGAGCATGGACTGTAAACATACCAGGATTACTGCTGGCCGCCGATGTGTTTATCGTGCTTTTCCCCTTGAACCGTGGCTTCACCATCTTGACAGGTTATTTGACACACGTAGAAAACACTCAAAATGTCAAGTTATAGCTTCAACTTCTTCTATGTACCCGAACCAGGTGTCCTAAACCAGTCCCGCAGATTCCGGAAGGACGTCATCAGAGAGCGACAATACATGTGTTCTTTATTATTTTTTAGTGTATATATATAACTATACAAACAGGCAATGATACCATATGCTAAGGCGTAAAACAAATTACAGATTATACAAAGACCTTAAAATATACACACATATTGATTGTTTTAACAGCTTTCTTATTAGAAGAATGTAGAATGGTCTTAATGTACTGTTCAAATTCCTTACAGAAAACACGGAAGAGTATTTTTTTTATTAGTGAATTTACATTTATGAATATGAAATTTTGCCATTAGCTAAATTAGATTTATGAGGGTAAAACAAATTACAGATTATACAAAGACCTTAAAATATACACACATATTGATTGTTTTAACAGCTTTCTTATTAGAAGAATGTAGAATGGTCTTAATGTACTGTTCAAATTCCGGAAGAACACGGAAGAGTGTTTTTTTATTAGTGAATTTACATTTATGAATATGAAATTTTGCCATTAGCACAATTAGATTTATGAGGTAAAATTGTGAATGTCTTTTTTGAGTTTCTTCAGGTAATGATTTGCAGGGTAATACTTATTGATCATTCTGAAAGAGACCTCTTTGACCTTGTTAACAAGCAGGTATTTGTGTGGTAATAACCAGACTTTTCCCCAACAGATATTTTAGACAGATGTATTCCAGTAAGTTGTGACATAAGGAATGGATACAATATCCCTTTGAAATAAAGCACGTATAGATCTGTTCTGAGGGAACAAGGAGAAACACATTTTTCCTACTGAAGAGTCAACTGGATTAAACGAGGGTAGGTCAAGAAGGTGAGGTCTGGTTACACCTCTAAATAACATGAGAGTTCCAAATGGAATAGCATCAAAGACTATGGCAAACTCTCTAGCTGTAACAGGGATATTGTAATGAGATATAAATTCCTCATAATTGAGTAACAATCCTTCTGCATTAAAAAGTTTACTCACCAGCAGGATATGGTTATGATTAAATAAATACTTTTTTCTATACAAAATATCCTTCCAAATGAAATACCTATGCAGAAAGAAAAAATGTTTATATATTAACGACCACGCTAAGAATACTTGTCTATGAAAAGCAGATAATTTTGTAGGAATCTTATCAATGTTATCCAGGCTGCATCACATCCGGCCGTGATTGGTAGTCCCATAGGGCGGCGCACAATTGGCCCAGCGTCGTCCGGGTTTGGCCAGGGTAGCCTGTCATTGTAAATAACAATTTGTTCACTACTGGCTTGCCTAGTTAAATAAAGGTTAAATACAATTTTTAAAAACAATAATTGCAAAGTAACATAAAATTGAAGCCACCAAAACGGGAGAAGATATAATGAGGGATGAAATTCCAAATTGAAGTTGGATTCTATTAGAAATGTTTACATTTACATGACATTTAAGTCATTTAGCAGACGCTCTTATCCAGAGCGACTTACAAATTGGTGCTTTCACCTTATGACATCCAGTGGAACAGCCACTTTACAATAGTGCATCTAAATCTTTTAAGGGGGGTGAGAAGGATTACTTTATCCTATCCTAGGTATTCCTTAAAGAGGTGGGGTTTCAGGTGTCTCCGGAAGGTGGTGATTGACTCCGCTGTCCTGGCGTCGTGAGGGAGTTTGTTCCACCATTGGGGGGCCAGAGCAGCGAACAGTTTTGACTGGGCTGAGCGGGAACTGTACTTCCTCAGTGGTAGGGAGGCGAGCAGGCCAGAGGTGGATGAACGCAGTGCCCTTGTTTGGGTGTAGGGCCTGATCAGAGCCTGGAGGTACTGAGGTGCCGTTCCCCTCACAGCTCCGTAGGCAAGCACCATGGTCTTGTAGCGGATGCGAGCTTCAACTGGAAGCCAGTGGAGAGAGCGGAGGAGCGGGGTGACGTGAGAGAACTTGGGAAGGTTGAACACCAGACGGGCTGCGGCGTTCTGGATGAGTTGTAGGGTTTAATGGCACAGGCAGGGAGCCCAGCCAACAGCGAGTTGCAGTAATCCAGACGGGAGATGACAAGTGCCTGGATTAGGACCTGCGCCGCTTCCTGTGTGAGGCAGGGTCGTACTCTGCGGATTTTGTAGAGCATGAACCTACAGGAACGGGCCACCGCCTTGATGTTAGTTGAGAACGACAGGGTGTTGTCCAGGATCACGCCAAGGTTCTTAGCGCTCTGGGAGGAGGACACGATGGAGTTGTCAACCGTGATGGCGAGATCATGGAACGGGCAGTCCTTCCCGGGAGGAAGAGCAGCTCCGTCTTGCCGAGGTTCAGCTTGAGGTGGTGATCCGTCATCCACACTGATATGTCTGCCAGACATGCAGAGATGCGATTCGCCACCTGGTCATCAGAGGGGGGAAAGGAGAAGATTAATTGTGTGTCGTCTGCATAGCAATGATAGGAGAGACCATGTGAGGTTATGACAGAGCCAAGTGACTTGGTGTATAGCGAGAATAGGAGAGGGCCTAGAACAGAGCCCTGGGGGACACCAGTGGTGAGAGCGCGTGGTGAGGAGACAGATTCTCGCCACGCCACCTGGTAGGAGCGACCTGTCAGGTAGGACGCAATCCAAGCATGGGCCGCGCCGGAGATGCCCAACTCGGAGAGGGCCCATACAGACCCCATACAGGTAGGAGGTATATAGACCCCATACAGGTAGGAGGTATATATAGACCCCATATAGGTAGGATATATATATATTGACCCCATACAGGTAGAATATAAATATAGACCCCATACAGGTAGGATATATATATATAGACCCCATACAGGTAGGAGATATATATAGACCCCATACAGGTAGGAGATATATATATAGACCCCATATAGGTATGAGATATATATAGACCCCATATAGGTAGGAGATATATATAGACCCCATACAGGTAGGATATATATTGACCCCATACTGGTAGGATATATATTGACCCCATACAGGTAGGATATATATTGACCCCATACAGGTAGAATATATATTGACCCCATACAGGTAGGATATATATTGACCCCATACAGGTAGGATATATATATAGACCCCATATAGGTAGGAGATATATAGACCCCATATAGGTAGGAGGTATATAGACCCCATATAGGTAGGAGATATATAGACCCCATATAGGTAGGAGATATATAGACCCCATACAGGTAGGAGATATACATTTACATTTAAGTCATTTAGCAGACGCTCTTATCCAGAGCGACTTACAAATTGGTGCGTTCACCTTGAGACATCCAGTGGAACAGCCACTTTACAATAGTGCATCTAAATCTTTTAAGGGGAGGGGGGTGAGAAGGATTACTTTATCCTATCCTAGGTATTCCTGAAAGAGGTGGGGTTTCAGGTGTCTCCGGAAGGTGGTGATTGACTCCGCTGTCCTGGCGCCGTGAGGGAGTTTGTTCCACCATTGGGGGGCCAGAGCAGCGAACAGTTTTGACTGGGCTGAGCGGGAACTGTACTTCCTCAGTGGTAGGGAGGCGAGCAGGCCAGAGGTGGATGAACGCAGTGCCCTTGTTTGGGTGTAGGGCCTGATCAGAGCCTGGAGGTACTGAGGTGCCGTTCCCCTCACAGCTCCGTAGGCAAGCACCATGGTCTTGTAGCGGATGCGAGCTTCAACTGGAAGCCAGTGGAGAGAGCGGAGGAGCGGGGTGACGTGAGAGAACTTGGGAAGGTTGAACACCAGACGGGCTGCGGCGTTCTGGATGAGTTGTAGGGGTTTAATGGCACAGGCAGGGAGCCCAGCCAACAGCGAGTTGCAGTAATCCAGACGGGAGATGACAAGTGCCTGGATTAGGACCTGCGCTGCTTCCTGTGTGAGGCAGGGTCGTACTCTGCGGATGTTGTAGAGCATGAACCTACAAGAACGGGCCACCGCCTTGATGTTAGTTGAGAACGACAGGGTGTTGTCCAGGATCACGCCAAGGTTCTTAGCGCTCTGGGAGGAGGACACAATGGAGTTGTCAACCGTGATGGCGAGATCATGGAACGGGCAGTCCTTCCCGGGAGGAAGAGCAGCTCCGTCTTGCCGAGGTTCAGCTTGAGGTGGTGATCCGTCATCCACACTGATATGTCTGCCAGACATGCAGAGATGCGATTCGCCACCTGGTCATCAGAAGGGGGAAAGGAGAAGATTAATTGTGTGTCGTCTGCATAGCAATGATAGGAGAGACCATGTGAGGTTATGACAGAGCCAAGTGACTTGGTGTATAGCGAGAATTGGAGAGGGCCTAGAACAGAGCCCTGGGGGACGCCAGTGGTGAGAGCGCGTGGTGAGGAGACAGATTCTCGCCACGCCACCTGGTAGGAGCGACCTGTCAGGTAGGACGCAATCCAAGCGTGGGCCGCGCCGGAGATGCCCAACTCGGAGAGGGTGGAGAGGAGGATCTGATGGTTCACAGTATCGAATGCAGCCGATAGGTCTAGAAGGATGAGAGCAGAGGAGAGAGAGTTAGCTTTAGCAGTGCGGAGGGCCTCCGTGATACAGAGAAGAGCAGTCTCAGTTGAATGACTAGTCTTGAAACCTGACTGATTTGGATCAAGAAGGTCATTCTGAGAGAGATAGCGGGAGAGCTGGCCAAGGACGGCACGTTCGAGAGTTTTGGAGAGAAAAGAAAGAAGGGATACTGGTCTGTAGTTGTTGACATCGGTTTAGCCCAATTTATCTTAAAAGTATTATTCAAAGTAGGAAAATCCCAATAATTGAGACCACCATATTCATATGTGTTCATAACGACAGATTTCCTAATATAATGTGTATGATTTTTCCAGATGAAGTTGAAAAGCATCTGGCCGACCACTTTACCTATTTTGTTGTCAAGATGGAGGGACTGGGCTGCATATGTAAGTCTGGAGATACCTTCAGCTTCAGAAAGCAATGCTCAACCTTTCAAGGATAAATCACTTTGCAACCAATGGTTCAACAAATGGTTCAATGGTTCAAAAAACCTTGTCGTTTTTTTTCAATAATATGAAATGTAATGAGCATCTTTCCTGTTGATCCTTAGATATGGTAATCCCAAGGTATGTTACTTTTTCCTTGACTGGAATATTGCATATAGAGGGTATCACACTTTAGCAGCAAACAATTCACACTTATTAAGGTATAGGCAAAGAGCAGATGCTTTGGAAAAAAATATTTATCGGCTGCTCTAGGAATCTGGTCAGCATCTTCCAAAAAGTGGGTGGTGTCATCTGCAAGCTGACTTATGATAATTTCTCTTGTAAGAAGTTGGGTTGCAAGCAGGAAGAGGTAAGGCGACATTGGGCAACCTTGCCTAATCCCTCTTTTCAAATCAAATCTAGGAGAAATGCCATGCTTTAATTTAATGGAACTGTTCCCATTCATATAAAGAGTTTTAATAGTACTACAAAATAATTCCACAAAGCCAAATTTCTCAAGGGAGAGAAATAGAAACTCATGTTCCACTGTATCAAAGGCTATATAAAAGTCTAAGAAGACAATAAAACTCTCTTCGAAGATTAGATCAGAATCGTCAATAAGGTGTAACACAAGTCGGATATTATTAGATATACAGTGGGGCAAAAAAGTATTTAGTCAGCCACCAATTGTGCAAGTTCTCCCACTTAAAAAGATGAGAGAGGCCTGTAATTATCATCATAGGTACACTTTAACTATGACAGACAAAATGAGAAAAAAAATCCAGAAAATCACATTATAGGATTTTTAATGAATTTATTTGCAAATGATGGTGGATGTCGGGCCCTCATACCACCCTCATGGAGTCTGTTTCTGACCATTTGAACAGACACATGCACATTTGTGGCCTGCTGGAGGTCATTTTGCAGGGCTCTGGCAGTGCTCCTCCTGCTCCTCCTTGCACAAAGGCGGAGGTAGCGGTCCTGCTGCTGGGTTTTTGCCCTCCTACGGCCTCCTCCACGTCGCCTGATGTACTGGCCTGTCTCCTGGTAGCGCCTCCATGCTCTGGACACTACGCTGACAGACACAGCAAACCTTCTTGCCACAGCTCACATTGATGTGCCATCCTGGATGAGCTGCACTACCTGAGCCACTTGTGTGGGTTGTAGACTCCGTCGCATGCTACCACTAGAGTGAAAGCACCGCCAGCATTCAAAAGTGACCAAAACATCAGCCAGGAAGCATAGGAACTGAGAAGTGGTCTGTGGTCACCACCTGCAGAACTACTCCTTTATTGGGGGTGTCCTTTATTGGGGGTGTCTTGTTGTCTATTCCATTCGCACAACAGCATGTGAAATGTATTGTCAATCAGTGTTGCTTCCTAAGTGGACAGTTTGATTTCACAGAAGTGTGATTGACTTGGAATTACATTGTGTTGTTTAAGTGTTCCCTTTATTTTTTTGAGCAGTGTATATATATATATATATATATATTTTTTTTCTTCCCAGAGTTCCCAGTTGTCTTGAACACACTGAAGTCTGAAGTCGGAGATTTCCGAGTTCCCAGTTGTTTTGAACGCTACATGAAATCTCTCACTTCACCTCTTCCTCTCTGACCATGTGATGCTCAAGTAATGGTCAGTGCTATCCGGGATCATTAGGACTTCTCCACCCTCACCTTATACATAACCCTTAACCCATAGCCATATAGTTTCACTAATAAAGGACTATTAAAAGCGCAGTGCACTAAATCACATTTTTTTATTCAGATTTCTCAGGGGATGCTGTAGCGCCCTCCCGCGGCTATGCCCTAGCCCATCTACAGGGTTAGGGTCACTGTTCCCACACAGCCATGCATCCATGTTACAGCATGTATTTACAGAAGACAGAGGGACCACCTGTGCTAATTAGTTATCTAGCATGCTAATGGCTTAAGGCCGCCTGAAACATGTCAGTGACCATGTTTACATGCACACCAATATCATGTTATTATTCAGGATACTCAAGTATTCTGTTTTTGAGTTGACACATACTGTATAAACCTCATCTCATTTACAATAACCCGAAAAAAACATGTATCCTGGTGTTAAAAACCCCGGATAAGATGCCTGGGATATGCTGATCTAAAACAGGATACTGTTGCATGTAAACATCTTATCCTGTCTACTGTTGTATTGCGGTCTGTGCAGGCTCAGTTTCACATACCATGGATGTTGTGTGATGATGTTTTAATCTGATTGTCAAACAAATCACGTTACCTGCGCAGTTCAATCCAACATAATAATTTAGCCTACTATAATTCATTTACTACTGGCTACTTTCACCCCTAATTTAGACAACTTTCTGCTTATAATTTCCACATTTGCTATAATATAATTTCTGACATTTGGGAGGCCATTTGTTTGTCAACTATAGTTTGATACTGTAACGGCTTTCGTTGGTGGAAGGAGAGACCAAAATGCAGCGTGGTAAGTGTTCGTCATGTTCGTCATAGAACAAACTGAACACTAAACAAAAATTATAACGAAGAGAAAACGAAACAGTTCTGCCAGGTGAACAGACACTAAACAGAAATTAACTACCCACAAAACCCATGTGGGCAAGAGCTACTAACGACAAACAGCTGTCCCTGATTGAGAACCATACCCGTCCAAAAACAAAGAAATACAAAACATAGAAAAAATAACATAGAAACCCCTTCCTAGTCACACCCTGGCTTAACCAAAATAGAGAATAAAAAGCCTGTCTATGGCCAGGGCGTGACAGATACATGCAGCTTCTCTTCTATCAATACGTGTTCCCCCAGAAGACTAAATAATGTAGTGCTCACCAGAATAATGTCTGACAGCGATAGAATTTAATGCATCAGTAATCTATACTGAAGAAAAATATAAACGCAACAATTTCAAAGATTTTACTGAGTTACTGTTCATTTAACGAAACCAGTCAATTGAAAAAAAAACGTATTAGGTCCTAATCTATGGATTCCACATGACTGGGCAGGGGTGCAGCCATGGGTACCTTGGAGGGCATAGGCCCTCCCACTTGTCAGCCAGGGCCCACCCACTGGCGAGCCAGGCCCAACCAAGAATGAACCCCCCCCAGACTATCCCGCAGGTGAAGAAGCCGGATGTGGAGGTCCTGGGCTGGCGTTGTCACATGTGGTCTGTGGTTGTGAGGCCGGTTGGACGTACTGCCAATTGCTCTAAAATGATGTTGGAGGCAGATTATGGTAGAGAAATTAACATTAAAATATCTGGCAACAGTTCTGGTGAACATTCCTGCCGTCAGCATGCCAATTGCACACTCCCTCAAAACTTACGAGATACAGTATGTGGCATTTTATTGTCCTCTGCACAAGGTGCACCTGTGTAATGAGCACACTCTTTAATCATCTTCTTGATATGCCACAACTGTCAGGTGGATGGATTATCTTGGCAAATGACAAATGCTCACTAACAGGGATGTAAACAAATTTGTGCACAAAATTTGAGAGAAATAAGCTTTTTGTGCACATGGAACATTTCTGGGATCTTTTCTTTCAGTTCATGAAACATGGGACCAACACTTTACATGTTTCGTTCAGTGTATATTACACTACATGTGAGAGGTTATAGGCCTACAGTCAGAGTTCATATTTCAGTTATTATTCCATTTAACCCATATATTTAAATGAGGTCAATTCTGTTTATTCATAGTTACAGGGATACTCATGAGCGGGGTATCAAAGGTGCATGTAAACAGCTTATCTCGAATAACACCTTAAGCGGGATATGAGCTACTATCATGAATACTGTCTGCTGCAACTGTGAAGAAGCCAATTAAAACACTCTATAGTAAGTGTATATTTTTGCATTTGTGAAATCATTTTGATGTGACATGAAAGTAAAGGGCTTTATGTTTCGAGAACTGTA